>NC_058057.1:28372041-28522041 GCF_020085105.1 Siniperca chuatsi
TCATATTATAATTTGTAATTTTATGGGACAAAATGTTATATAACTAGAAAGATAAAGTCATTACTTTACAGCAGTATGATACTATAAGAAGAGAGTCATAATGTGACGTCTGTGTGCTGCATTTCTCACTTTAGTGTTAACCAAGCTAGCCACTGCGCTAGCTGCCTGATGCTAATGTGTTGCTAACACAGCAGTTCGGCTGTTCATTTACTGTGTAATTAACTGTCGTGCGCTTTTACTCACTTTTACTCTTGTGGACTATTTGTGTGTTTGCTAAAGTAACGGCAGAGCTGATAGGTCACATCGTGGACGCTGACACTCTGATTGGACAGAAGGTGAGTTCTGTAAATGTTTGAAATAATAATAAATAAGTGAAAGTTCACATTAAACACATTCAGAGACTGACGGAGGCAGAGGCCAGCAGACCGGAGGGGGGACGCAGGCTGGACTGGGATTAAAAGCTCCACACTGAGTTGCGGTTTGATAGAATATTAATCACATTGTCCACATGGTCTGAACGTACAAATTAAAGGACAGTCAGCAGCTCCACCTCTGCACCATCGGGCTTCATCCTTCTGCTGATAATCCTGCAACACAACCGACTGTCTGCACGTCTAAACTTAGACTCTCTGTCCTCCGCCTTCGGCTGCTGCCGGCTGACAGAGACGGGCAGAGAGCGATCGGCGACGCTGCACGGATTAGAGGTTTGTGGGACTTTTTAACGCTAATTTGTAACGAAGGAGGTTTAAAGAACAGGTGTCATTCTTCAAACTGAACTCCGTTCACCTCCATCGGACTGAGGTGGAGGCAGAATATCTGAAAACACACGAACCTAGACTGCCTGACTGGACTAACAACGCTTTCAGATGGACGTTTTCCGAAGTGGCTGCCTTCAGCAGGTTGTTTGAGCTGTGTGGAATCTGCAGAGATCAGTAAGAAACAGAAAGGGAGCTTTGAATTCCAGACAGTGAAACAATAAAAACTCAAAATGACAAAGACGCACAAATCACACACACAGTGTGTAGAGTCAGTACTCCAAATACTTGTTGTCAGTATTGCTGCACAGGGGTTCACATTATTTCTTACACTTCTTGCAACATTTTTGTATTTAAACAAAAGAAAGACAAACGATCAAACAGGGACTTTTTTTATTTGTTGTAATTGTTGTCTCTGATGATTCGTCTCGTCCTGGTGCCAAGACCTCCAACAAATACCGATTTGTTTCTTCGCCTTCATATTCTGCACCATGTGCACATTTTTCTTTAAAAAAAAGAAGATATAGAAATATATTGCAAAAACTGTTTAAAGACCTGTGTGTTTCATGTCCTTTATGGGCTACAGTTCTTTCTGTAGGACGTGTGTTTTCTCTGCACATATTAAGCTGGTGTTGGTTATGTTGTCTCGTGATGTCCTCTCTGATTTGTCTCTTCAGCCTGTTCGCCTGACAAACGCTGCATCGTTACATTGACGACCGCTTTTCCTTCTGCTGTAAAAACATTAAAGTCTCCTTTCACGCAGTCCAACAGAGCAGAGAATGAGACGGATGTTCCTGTTTCTGCTGGAGGAGCTCTGCTGGGAATCGAACCCTCGACCCCGAGAGCACCGTGTTAATACATCAGCGCAGTGAGCGGAGGTCAGCCGGCGCCCGGGACAGCTGAGGACTAATGTGACCCACATCCAGAAAAAGCCTCCGAGAGTCGAGCGTCCTGCGCAGACAGAAACCCGGATGTTTTATTTCAGCAGCGGCTCTGAACAGAAGACGTCTGTCCGGAGCGCTTCTGGTTTCCAGCCTCGGACCCTGAACGGCTCAAATTAAACTGATTTGCATGTCATTGTCAGAATGTTTAATCCTCTTCGAAGCGACGTTTAACATTATACACGATGTAATACTAAAACCAGACAGCTGGGAGCGTCTGAAAGCAGTTTGCAGTGTTTGCAGAGTAATGCTATAAAAATGAAGTTTATTGTTATCATCGTTACCAGCAGCTCTGGGCCAGAGGCTCAAACTGGAGCTACAGGGTTCTGCTTCCTGTCATGATCCGGCTCTGCTGCTCCCCCCTCCCCCGGTGTTTGTCCCCTGTTGGCTTCTGCCTGTGTCGGTGTGTGTGATCTGGTCTAGGCGTGGCCTTCATTCCCTCTTCTACACACCTGCAACCAACTACCAATCAAGCCTTGCCGCCAGGCCTCCTGCACAGCTGCGATCCATCCAGTCACCCAGCCCCGGCACTCCTCTCCGGATCGTCAGTCCACCTAAGTGGTGCAGACACACGGCCAAGTCTTCGTCCTGGCGTTTCCTCGTGTCTTTGACTCACCTGTGTACCGTCTGCCTGCCAAACCAGACAACGCCGCTGTGAGAGGTCAGTCCACGCTCTGCTGTCTGTGTGCGAAATAAACTTTGAGTCCTCGTCCGAGTCCTCGTCCTCGTCCTGAGCTTTCTTAAATCTTCTACTCGCTGCTGCAGCGTCACAGCCAGAGAGTTCAGCCGAACCGAACTTTCAAATCCAAACAGACACATACGAGCTAATTTTCTTCCATACAGTCCCAGTCAAACCCTGTGAGGGTATGTTGCAGAGCAAATACTGTTTATGGTAATCACACTAATATCTAAGCTTTGCTAAATCATTTCCTAAAATTAATGATTTGTGCCTTTAAATTATAATGAATTCTCCTAAATTGCTAACATGAGCAGTACTTGATGAACTTCTTTTGGGTAGTATGTGTTACTGTAAACTGTTGAGTCAGACTCGTCTGTCTCGTCATCGTGTTCAACAGCACAAACGTGAGGTGTGTCCACGTCAAACCGGATTCAGTGCAGCGAGGAGACGGAGGGACGACAGAGCTGAACACTGTCCATCTGTGGGAC
This sequence comes from Siniperca chuatsi, assembly GCF_020085105.1. Lineage (NCBI taxonomy): Eukaryota > Metazoa > Chordata > Actinopteri > Centrarchiformes > Sinipercidae > Siniperca > Siniperca chuatsi. Next base: position 28,374,905 of record NC_058057.1, read on the forward strand.
AGATTTAATGATCCAAGTCACAAATGACTAAATTAAGGAACAACATTCTTTGAAACCAGAGGGATTCTCTGCTTTACCGTCCTGTAACTTCTCAAAGTCAGCCGCAGTTCTGACTTGTTTTTCACTGACATCAGACCCTGCAAAGTTAATAAGCCTCCTTGCTGTTCGAAGCCATTTCCAGGTCATATTTTGGTGCATTGCTGCAGCTGTGGAGAACACTGAGACGCAGGAAACCACAGACGGGGATACAGGGAATCTGTTTGGTCTCACAGATTCAGGAGAGAAGCTCTTCAGTCCAGGAAGTCGATACAAAAACTCGGGCCGAAAGCCAGAAATCCACTTTGGGGAACTCAACCCTCCTCAGTGGGAAGCTGGATTTAATGTTCAGAAATCTTCAGAGTCTTGTTTTAATCACCGGAGCAACAACGAGCTCAAAATGCCGCTTAATAAAAACGCTACCATCCAAACAGCCGAGCCAATCACAGCAAAGTACGGCAACAATGACACAAAACAGGAAGAATCTCTGGCGAAGGTGAAACGCCAACAACTGCCTGTGCTGCCTCATTAAATGAACCTTTGCACCAGAACCCACGCAGCCCTCAGTCTGATCTGACAGGCTCCTGTAACACCTGTCAGACTCACATTGCTTCACATGCTGCTGTGTTTCACCTGGTTCTCACATCTTCACCAGCTGATTAACACACAGCGTCTCTGAACTCTGACACAACACCACCTCCAGACCTCCACGGCGAGGTCTCACTCCATCCTCCGACCTCTTCTTCTCCTTCTGTTTCCTCCTTCGTGTCCCTGGTTTTGATGGAGCCTGACGCTGGATGTGGGCTGAGCTCGGCTGAGTCTCTGTTTCATGTGCAAAGACATTCAACTTTAATGTTTTCATGGTCTCAGACAGAGCGCTCTCCGTCTCTGCATCAGGAGGCCTCCACCCTCCTCTCCGTCCTCTGTGCTCTCTGTAGCATGAACAGCATGCAGCAGCTAATGCATACCTTATCAGGTGGAGGGGGTCTGACTGACTGCCACCGTGGGGGGTTGTCACCGATAATTACAACCGAAGCCCAGCAGCTTCCACTCAGAGACGTGGTGAGACTTCCGACAAACCTCCCGGACCAGCCGACACCATCCAACACCCCAGTAACCTCTGAACCCCCGACGAGCTGACAGCTGTTTTCACGTTGCTTCATTTTAAATTAATTTTAGTGCCTGCTGTGCAGTCGGAGGGCGAGCGGATGTTTTGACGCAGGGATCCGTCAGGAGCTGGTGCTGAAGAGATCGACCCCCCAGTCAGGCTCCATGTCTGGGCTGGATGGGGGGGGGGCATACATTTTAAAAGAGTACTACACTATTTATCATTTCACTTCTTACAATGCAACTCGAGTGCTGACAGTTGAGTGGGAGATTGGCAGTGGTACATTTACAAGTACATTTACTCAAACACTGTACTTGAGTCTTGCCATTTTCTGCTACTTTATATATGTGTGTATATATATTTACTATATATACTCACATGACCCCTCTGCTTGCATCACTGCACCGGCTACCTGTATCTTTTTTAGAACTTACCTACAAAGCCGTACTTAATCTAACACCCTCATACAGCCACTGCCTCTCATTGTATGTCCCAACGAGAACTCTCAGATCGTCCACCGCCTTTCTTTCAGACGTTCCCAAAGCGTCCCACAAAAAATGTGGTGAGGCTGCTTTCTGTTTTTCTAAACTGTGGACCTCCCTCCCCTGACATCAGGACAGCAAACTCTGTTGGGATTTTTAAAATAAATTAAAGACCCACCTTTTAACTTGGCTTTAATTTGGTTTGACACTGCTGGTATCATTTATCAAACTGTCATTTATTTTCTTTCTTTGCCTTTGTTGATTATTATTGATACGTCTTGTGAAGCACTTTGGCCTGCATCTTTGCATGAGACATGCGATACAAATAAAGTTATTATTATTGTTAGTGTCAATTACACCCCAAAGCTATGGAGCATCACTACCTGTTATCAGGGAAGCAGCTCGCTAAATATTTGTTAAAAAGCCAGCTGAAAACTTGTCTCTTCATTCAGCCTTTAGTTAGCTGCGACGTTCCTGATACCAGCCGCAGAGAGAGCATTATAAACTGTTACTGTTGCATGTTTTCAGAGGGGGTTGTGGGATTTCTCAAACAGATGGAGTGAAAACGTCACTGGCGGCCGTACTGTAATAACCCCCAGGCGTCTGGTCGCGTTTTCATATTTCTCTGTTAATGCGGTCGGCCCCTGTTGAAGCTCCAACTGTCGACTTCTTACTGTTTGTTGGCAGAACGCCTGAAATCTCGTGTTTCTGTCTGGCTTCTTTCCATATTCAACAGTTTCAGATTTATCTTTTTACTTTTACATTCTTCATTTCCCCTACAGTACGTCAGTGGATTATAATGTTTCTGTCTTATTTGAAAGAAGCATCCTGCTGCTTTATATTCCTGCTGATAATTGTTTAGATTGATTTAGTTTATGTTGATCAGTGTTATCATGGCGTGAAAATGCTGAGACTGTTCCAGGCTGCATGAGTCAGCGGGACATTTGTAGTAAAATCTTCATTTTGTCAGATCGGCCGTCCTGCAGCCTGTCGAGGTTCAGCGGAACAACAGACGATGAACAAAAGAGACTAATCCCGTTTGACTAAGTTTAAGCAGCAGTGCGATCGTCCTAATTTCAGCTACAGGAGCCTGGAAGGGTCACGTCAGCAGGTGATGGAGCAAAAGGAAGGTCAAGTATCTGCTGTGTCCACCTCCATCTTAACAAAGTCCTGTTTGTGCAAACAAACCCACAGAAGCATCTTCTGAATCGTCACGACCGCTAGTGTTTCCAGTTATTGTTCCCCTGCTTCTCTCTGTGTGTCTCTCTCTGAGGTCACTGCTGCACGCTGTGACCTCACACTGCTGCACGCTGAGACCTCACACTGCTGCACGCTGTGACCTCACACTGCACGCTGAGACCTCACACTGCTGCTGCACGCTGTGACCTCACACTGCACGCTGTGACCTCACACTGCTGCATGCTGTGACCTCACGCTGCTGCACGCTGTGACCTCACGCTGCTGCACGCTGTGACCTCACACTGCTGCACGCTGTGACCTCACACTGCTGCACGCCGTGACCTCACGCTGCACACTGTGACCTCACGCTGCACACTGTGACCTCACACTGCACGCTGAGACCTCACGCTGAGACCTCACACTGCTGCACGCTGTGACCTCACACTGCTGCACGCCGTGACCTCACACTGCTGCACGCCGTGACCTCACGCTGCACACTGTGACCTCACGCTGCACACTGTGACCTCATGCTGCTGCCCGCTGTGACCTCATGCTGCTGCCCGCTGTGACCTCACACTGCACGCTGTGACCTCACACTGCTGCTGCCCGCTGTGACCTCACACTGCCCGCTGTGACCTCATGCTGCTGCCCGCTGTGACCTCATGCTGCTGCCCGCTGTGACCTCACGCTGCACACTGTGACCTCACGCTGCACACTGTGACCTCACGCTGCTGCTGCACGCTGTGACCTCACACTGCCCGCTGTGACCTCATGCTGCTGCCCGCTGTGACCTCATGCTGCTGCCCGCTGTGACCTCACACTGCACGCTGTGACCTCACACTGCTGCTGCCCGCTGTGACCTCACACTGCCCGCTGTGACCTCACGCTGCTGCACAACACAATCATATAGACTAAAAACAGGCTAAATCAGGATGCATTCATGGAGGAAGTCTACTGTGAATCAAAGTGTGTGTGTGTGTGTGTGCTCTGCATGGAGCTGCAGGCTAATCGAACCTTCAAAGATCTTCAGATAAAAGCAGAGTGACTCTCTGCTGGCTCCCCTCCGCCCTCACCATCCTCTGACAGATGCATGCTGGGAAGTCTTTGAAGTGCATGCTGGGTAATACAGACCCTGAGACTCGTCTGAAGGGCTCAGCCGAGCTCAGGTGTTTGAACAGGACGGAGCTGCTGGAGTCGAAAAAACACTTTACTGATAAAGGTGTCATTTACTGAAACTCTGCTGCTTTATGTCAGAGATGAATTTATACACTGTGCTTAGTTCATATGCAGGTATTTAAAGCTACTGCAGCGCCATGTGCCACCCGCAGGTGCTCTGTCGCTTGTCTCACCTGTTCAGACCCTCCTCTGGTCTGTATACAGACTGCTGGTGTTGTTGCACCTGTTGGGGCGGGACAACTTACACCTTTATGATTCTTAAAAGCAGAATTCAGACGGGATTTATATCTCTGTGCCCCCCCACCCCCCCAGATAAACACTGATGATTCGACTCATCAGTCGAGAAGCCTCCGAGTCGAATCACTGCACTTTTTTATTATTGTTTTTTTGCTGTGTCATTGTACAGAGAGCCGCGCAGGAAGACAATATGGCGGTCTGTGAACTTTACAAACTGTGATGGAAACAGAGCGACTGGTTTCTGCTCTCAGCTGAACTTCTGTCAGCGTAGTTCTGAGCGTCTCGGTTCAGCGAGCTCTAAGACCATAAAATGTCCGACAGGCTGTTTCATTTGACCTGCGTGCTGCTTTCATTCTGTCTCACAGCTGAACAGAAATCTTTTGTGGATCATTTGTTTATCAGACTGACAACACGCTGCCTCAGTTCAGCCTGTGACACCATCACTTATTCAGCACCGATAAACCGTCGTCACACTCAAACCCTCCTGAACCCCGAAGACTCGCTGCTCGGCTGATCTCTGACAGCTCCGACTGCTCCAACCGGATAAAAATAGTAAATCTGCCAGTTAGATTCAGTACAGAGGGAAGAGTCTCCATTTTACTTTTCGTTGTTCTCACAACCAAATCTGGATCAGGAAGGATGGGATGAAATTATATGAAACATCTTATTGATCATCAATATTAATTCATCAGTTTCAGCCTGTTTCACTGCAGGAAATGTTCTCTTTTTAAAGGTTTTTGCTGAAAGTAGAAACAAGTGTTCTCACAGTAAAAGAACCTTTTATATAAACTTTCAACCTTTTAAAACAAACGTTTCCCCTTAAAAAACTCTAAAGTAGAAAAGGAATATGATGCTTGAAATATTCAAATAACAGGAGTGGAAATATTCTTAATGTCTGCTGCATCACTTTAGACACATTTCCCCTGAAATGCAGCCTGACAGGTTTGGGATCTTTAGAAACTTTAATTTAAAATAAAGATGACAGTTACGATGTTTCTGTGAGCCAGCTCTACTCCAGGGAAGAAGACCATGAGACGCTGTTGAAAGTTCTCGACCTTTTTAAGGTGTGGATATATTTTGAAATGTACTAAATACCTTTATAAGTTCGCCGTCATTCGTACTTTTTCCACTTCCAGTATGTTTTATGTCTTTCATTTGTTTATTTTACTGTTTTACTTGTTTCCTGCTGGGTTTTGTTTAACGGTGGTGCAGATTTGTTTTCATTTTGTTTTTCCTTTGTAAAGCAGTGGTTTTGAAAGGTGCTATAAAAGTGGAGTTTATTATTATTTTTAGGATAAAAGACCTTGGTTAAAGGATTCAGGAGTGTTGCGTTCACTGACCTGATGAAGAAGGCGGCTGCAGCAGACGGCGGTTGGCTGGTTTGGGTGGCGATGCTGTGAGCTGCTGGTTTGACGTCCTGACTCGAAGTCTTCGTGGTCACATAAACCACATCTGAAGTCAAACCCTGACAGACGAGACACGGGAGTTTAAGTCTATGGAAGCCTAAACGGGACTATATTCAAATGATAACTTGAAAATGAAAACGTAATTCCACAGCAGCGTTATAATTTTCCACATGTGTATTTTTTATTTGAGTAAAAATGAAAATGTAATAATACAATTTTCATTTTCACATACTCGTATGGGCGTTCTATGATCATATTAAAATGAAAATGGAAAAGCTGTTTGACATTTAATGGTCAGTGTCGTACCCCGCTGTACAGTTCATTCAGATTTGAAAATGAAAATGCAACAAAAACAATGTAACTTGATTTTCCATTTCTGTGAGCAACATTTAAGTCGAAATGAAATTGAAAATGCAATTTTCTAACAATTTGAAAATGAAAACTGCATTTGAAATTTTGAACGTCCTCTAAGGGACGAGGCCGGACAGATCCCAGAGGAGAAGCTGCAGCAGGAAAACATGGCCGCCCCTGCTGGTAACTCGTTAGCTTGACGCTCCATTAGCTGCAGGAGGAGGAAGCTCTGGATGAGGAGGTCATTAACTAATTAGTTCTGGTCATTAGCCTGCTCGCTGGCATCCAAACGTCCCTTTCTGCTCAATCACAATATGGCTGCTTAGTCAAGAACTGAAGGCTTTTTTCCGGCTCACTGTAGCTAATGGCTAATCCTGCTGGGCAATGCTAATGACCAGAGAGCAGAGAGGGTGTGCTGTTCTGCTGGGCTGTTTTAAAGTCTGAATTTTATTAACGGACAGTGAATTTCTAACACCTACAGGATTATATCTTATAAGCTGTTGTGTTTTTATGTTAAGTTTCATTCTAAAAAATGAGGCTATCAGTTTTAGAGCATTGCAACGTCAATCCACATAAATATGAAAACAAGTGTACGACTGTATTCGTGACCTATCAGGTTATAAATCACATGATTTCGGAGGTTGTTGCTGCGTCTGTCCTCGTTCTGTCAGGACAAGCTGTTTCCAAGCCTCCCTCTTCTGTTTCTCTGTTTTTTCAGTTCATCTCTGGGCTGAGATCCGCAGCCTGGTTACGGTGGATTACCGTGGTAACAGGAAGCGGTAAACGGGGAGTCCATTATTCAGCTGTTTGACTGGGACACGCTCTGCCAGCTAACAGGATTACACAGAGAGCTGCCGGCAGGACGAGTCGACCGCCAGGACAAAACCAGCAACATGGAACATGGACACATTTGGTTTGGTTCATGCTGTTGGTTTTACTTTAGGGAGGGAAATTGTTTGTTTTGGTTTAGTTAGTTTAGTTTGGTTGGTTACTTTGCTTTAGCGTGAAAAATGTTTGTGACAGCAGCAATAAACAGCTGCTTTGTTTGGTTGAGTTACTAGTTATAGTGGTTGTTCTTGGAGTTTAGTTTAGTTTAGCTTGGTTAATGTTTCTGGTCAGGTTTAGTTTATAGTTTATATGTCTGGTATGGGGCATTTAGTCTGATTTCATTTAGCTTAATTTGGTTGAAACTGTTGGTTTTAGTTTAGTTTTAGTTGGATTGGTTCACATCGTTCTGTTTGGTGTAGTTTATCCTGTTTTGGTTTAGTTTAGATGATTTTGGTTTAGTTTGGTTGATTTGTTTTCATTCATTTTAGTTTACTGTGGTTAATGCTGGCCGGTTTGGGAGGTTGTGAATCAGCTCTTTAGGATCTTGCCAAACTGCAGGTTGTGTCATCTCCCTCTTGGCTGCTGGCAGAATAATCAGCTTAGTGCCACCTGTTCCTGGTCCTGGTTCAGTTTCTGGTCTCTGCAGATACATTTCATCTCTGAGCTGAAAACCTCCAGGTCATCTAAAGCTTCTCCAAAGGAAGAAATGACTCAAACACACAATAAGGATCACAGCATCTAAAATTACATATTCACCATTTGGAAAGACTACTCGTGGAAAATGACTGAAAACTATAAATATGTATGTAACTGTCTACATACACTATATACATGTATATACAGAGAGGAGCTCACTTTCAGTTTGACCTCCAAATAAAATGGTTTAGATCATCTGGATAAACCTGTCAGATTGTCTGATTCACTTTTCTGTTTTCTGTTTACACCAGTAACATATCTTGTAGTTGTATTACTACTATAGCCTGACTGATACAAGGTTTTTGAGGCAGATAACGATATTGATATTTGATATTTCACTACTCTCTGGTGGAAAGCTATAGAATGGTGTCACTGTTTCAAAACAAATCTTTGGCATTTCTGTACTTTCATTTCTGGTAATTTATTGGCCAACATACGCTGATACAATATATTTACAATGAGCTAATATCGACCGATATATTGGTCTGGCTCTAATTACTATACACACACAAAAAAAAAACAGCTTCAAAAAACATCCAAAATTAAAAACAGCAAAGTCAGGAGTCAGTCAGTGTCACTTCCATAGTTAAAGCTACAGGAGTAAATCTTTATAATGTAAATCTTCCGGTAGCAACTGGAGCTGCTTCATCCTGACAGAAAAGACTGTGCAGCGCTTTATTTTCTAGGTTCCCCGGCTCCCGGCGGACAGTCCGGGCCTGGTGGAGGTTTGTATCAGAACAATCTCTGTCATGTGTTTGTTGTGAAGCAGAAACTCTGAAACCTTCACCGGCTCACACGCAGGTTTCTATTTCGGTTCTCGAGAGTCGGAGCGCTGTGGAGGATCAGAGGCGAATGAAGTGGTTGTGGTTTCTCTTCGCATGCAGACGGGGAATAATGAGGTGGATAATGAAGACGTGGCTTCCTGCAGCGGTTGGAGGGTTTACCAGCCGTGAGAGAGCTGCTGCCGTCATCCCACATTAACAGCTGCTCCACCAAAACCACATGTCTGCAGAGCTGCGACTCACAGGAAGCAAGAAAATAATCTTATTTTCTCTCAGAGTCTGAGTTCACCTGGAACTACTGAATTCTGGGAAATGGTTAGTTAGTTGAGCCTAAGTTACAACGAGGTCCAGATCATTTGTAACTTGGGGCTAAATAATGGTGCTGACTGGACTGCAGGGGGCGCTGTAACAGTCCCCCGAAATCTACGTTTCAGACTTTATCATCACTTGTAGAAATGTGAATACTGCTACAGATACTAAATATATTTACACATTTTACATTTTCTGCCTCTAGAATCCATAAAGCCATCTTGGAAAAATCTGAATTTACACAAAATTCTTCTTTTACAACATGAAGGATTCATCCAAAATCCTGTTAAAGGAATAGTTTTGGTAAATCCTCAGAGTTAGATGTTCAGATTGATACCACTCTCAGCTAGCAGCTGGTTAGCTTTGCTTAGCATAAAGACTGGAAACAGGGGGGAAACAGCTAGCCTGGCTATAGCCAAAGGTAACAAAATCCATCTACCAGCTCAATGATTAACATGTTAGATCTGGTTGTTTTCAGTTACATGTCACATGTTTCACTTCTAAGTTGCACACAGATCCCAACTTCTAAATCTGAAGAACCCAACTCTGTCCTAACACTAAGTATTTTTAACCAAAATGATTTGACTGGCAGAGTTTTTATAGTCAGTGCATATCCTGAAGGAAATACTGCCTGCAAGTCAGACTTCAGGGTAAAAGTGTTTTTGCTAGTGTTTACTCTTTAAACAAATCTGCCAAGTTACATGTTTGATATATAGCGATATAAAGAAACTTATTATTTAAACTTCTGTTGATGTGTTACTAAAAAAAACTATATTATCCACAATGCTTTGCAGTGAACTCAGTAGCTTCAGTTACAGCTAGTTCAGCTGTGAAATCCACAAAAGAAGAATGAGGAACATATTCTCTCATGTGTTTTATAATTTGCCCTAACAAACCATGTACACGTCTGCCTGTTAGCACTCAGTGGGGTTTTTGAGGTTGACGGTCCATTTATAATGATGTCACGGCAGTCGGTGTGTAAGGACGGGTCGGTGGTGTCAGAAACACGGCCGAGGTGATGAATCCATACTGAGCTTTATGAATTATGTAACACACTGCTGGAGGTCATGATGGTCATTTGGGATTCTCAGAGCAACAACAGAAGACAGATCGTCTGCATCTCTGAAGCACGAAATAAATAAATAACCAGGACTCTGAGTCCCAGCAGCTCTTCCTGCATCCTTCCGTCTGAACATAAAGTCCTTCCTGAGTTCTCAGTAACGACTAAGTAGCTTCTAACTAGTGACTTACTAAATCAGGTTGCACTATTAAAACTAAACAAATGTCTCAGCTAGTAAAGACTTTAGTCATGTGTAAATCTGTTGCTAGGAAACATCCATAGTGCTGTCCAATCAGGAGCTGTCAGCTATCTAGCTCAGGAACTGAGGACGGCTACAGGTCAGACTCAGCCAATTGCTGCAACACAGGAACAGGAGACTTCTGCGGTTCAGGAACAGCGGCTTGCTGCGATCCAGCAGAGAAAGGAGGTGGTTGAGGCGGTCCAACCGGGACAGGTGTCGGCTGAACCATAGACTGGGGACCAGGCAGGACTGATGATGGCTCTGTTACACTGAACAGCTGGGTCTTTGTGGAACTGGGCGGCGGTTAGGATGAAGAGCTGGGCAGCGGAGAGGCATGACATCGGCGGGACCCACGCTTCCTTCTGGGGGACTTCCCAGAGTGGGACTTCCCAGAGGGTGGCTTCAGGACTGGATCAGGCTGAGGTGCAGGCTGGAAGTTAGCATGCTCCATGCTAAATCCAGCATAGGCGGTACTGGTGGAATCCAAAAAGACCTTTAAGTTTGTCATTTCCTGCTAATAATTCAGCCACTCCAGGAGCAGCCAAAAACCAGGGCTTCGAGTTGATTGTCTTTTCAAACATGGTTACGGCTCTTAGCTTGTCCTTTGTGTCCATTGGACTGCTTGAATCAACAGAAATCTTGGTCATGGCGGATCTCACCTCCTCCATTTCTTCCAGTTGAAAACGGATGTCCGCTGGGTCCAGGTTTCTTGGTCAGATCGTTCTGTTGTATGATAGTCAAGCCGGGGAATCAAGCAGGAAGGAGTAAGACCCAAATGCAGAAGACCAGACAGGGTGGGTGCAATATAAGTAATTTAATGAAAGGAAAAAAAGGCTTGCACTGATACAGGCAGGCAAGAGTCACACAAAAACAGGTAAACAGTCCAACTTAGGCAAACATCAATCCAGGGAACAGGCAAAGTCCAAAAATCCAAAATCCAGCGAGGTCGAGAGAAAACAGAGAAATAATCCAAAACACAGAAAACTAAGGCCGGGACGCTTGACGTGAGTAGAATGACAATGTGACACGTTGACATCCTTCCTTCATTCACCTGTTCAGGATCATTTCCTGGCAGTAATCAGCAGCGGTGTTGAGAAAAATCCCGTCACCTCAGTCAATCACATCCTCCTCGTGTTTTGTGACGTCTGCAGGTGTCGGATCAATAACCTCCTCCGTCTCCCTGCACTGACCTCAGATCATATTCGCATCTGTGATCACATCTCATTGATCCTAGCGCCTCATTACGATCAGGACTGAGAGGGCGGATCTATAGGGGAGCTGACACGCACACGAGTTGACCCCGAACACTGACAGAAACATTCACCTCAGGTCGTCTGATGTCTGAAGACGAGTTTGACTCTGATCTGAATGTTAAGAAGCAAAATGGAGGCAGAAATAAAACCAAAGTGAACTAGAAGTGAGGGCAGTTTTTAAATGTATGTGTGTATATGTAGGTGTAAGAGTGAAAGTGTGTCTGTATGTGAATTTATCTGACTATATATTATACCTCTAATTAAAATGATCAGTTCTTAAGCCTCATTTATGATCATGGTTTTATACTTTAATGTAATCTGAAAATAATTTACAGGGATTATGTTCACATTACATTCATAAAAAGTTCTTAGACCCAAATAAATTACATTACAATTAATTAAATTAAGATAAAATGCAGAAGCCTGAGTGCATCTCAAACACCTGTGATGATTAAAATGTAACATGAGCAGAAAACAGCTACATGAGATCATAAATCTGACAAAATACTTCTCTGGAGACGAAAGTGACGAGTTAGTGCTTGAAGTTTTGGAACAGAACTTAATCGAACATTTATTAATTGACAAGACATTTAATGAATGTTAAATAAATGTTGAATAACAAGAAGAAGAACATAGAAGTCAGGTCTTCAGCCTCAGACGTTCTGTCTCAGGTCCGTTGATTCACTCCTCTATTTCCGACTGTGGTGCCGCCTCAGACAGAAGTGTTTAATTCAATATCAGTTATTATGACTATTAACCTCTCTCCGTGTCCTGTGGTTTACTTGCTTCTGTTCTGTTCAGATTACCTGTTCATATCTGAATAATGTATTTAAGATTTGTCTACACCCCCACTTCCTTTCATCTCTTTCCATGCAGTTTGTCCCTCCCTGCTTACCGTAGTGTGTTGGTGCTCCGGTCTGCAGCAGGAGACCCTCCACACTCCCTCCAGGTAGTGTTGTGCGTTCAGGGGGAGGGGCGTGACTGTGGCCAGCCCTTTGGCTCCACCCCCACCCAGGTAGGTGCTCTTAACGCCGCCCCATCCCCACGGAGCCCGGCCCCCATGCTGCTCCTCATACGACCATCTTTGCTGCTTCACCGGCAGCTCGTCGCCCCCCCAGCTGCTCTCTGAAGCCGGACTGGTGGTGGTGTGGGGTGGTACACCGGGGCCGGCGGGGCGAGGCGTCATCTCCCTGCTGATGCCCAGAGCACGACGCAGAGCGAGACGTCTCAGCTGGTGGAAGGGGGCGCCGCAGACGTCACAGCGGGCGTCGACTGAAGCATGGCGGCCACGACGCGGCCACTGGAGCCGCTGCAGCTTATCGAAGAGGAAGGAGGCGTAGGCCGGGTCCTGGGGGGAGGATCATAAAAACATACACAAAATAATAATAATACCTGCAACAATATACATACAAGACATAACAATTGCAGCAGGAATAGCAGCACAGTATAAAGTCACAAACCTGTTAAATATTTGTATTTAACACAAGCTGATGTTTCTGTTTGCAGCAGAAACAAGTCGTGAACATAAAATTGACATATGAAGTTGAACTTGTGATCAAACAGCTGCTTTTTTCCACCTCCAGCAGCTACAGAGCAACATGACGCTTCATCAGGAGGCGTGTCTGTGTCTCCTGATGGACGTCAGTCCGGTCTTCTCTCTGTCAGCTCTGTGTTTGGTCTCCAGCAGCTGCTGAGGGAAACATCTGGCTCTTTAGCAGCTAGATGCTCCGCTACGTTCAGCAGCTAGATGCTCCGCTACGTTCAGCAGCTGGACTCTGACTGCGTCTGGCTGCTGTCTGCTGCTCAGCAGCTCGAGTTCAGAGGCTTTTTACAGCTTCTTCTTCTGTGGAAGCGACGCTCTGAGAGCTGAGAGCGAACCAGAGCAGCAGCAGATGAACAGCGAGCTGAAAGTCTCTATGAAGCCGAGCTGCAGGTTCAGCTGATGGTTCAGCAGCAGAGACACCGACACACTGTCAGTTCAAACAGTGGTCTTATAGAAATCTACTTAATACCCATACCAAAAAAACAGAGATAAAAACAACGTGATATATTCAGTGGAGTCCACACCTCTCCTAAAAAATGTGTCTAACTCAGACTGTTAAACCTCATTAGGTTTGGGTAACTTTGTCTCATGGTGTGAGCAGAACCATCTGCAGCTCAATGCGACAAAGTCTAAGGAGCTGGTTGTGGATCTACGAAGGGCCAAGGCACCAGTGACCCCGGTTTCCATCCAGGGGTTCAGTGTGGACATTGTTGAGGATTACAAGTACCTGGGAGTCCACATGGACAATAAACTGGACTGGGCTAAGAACACTCAGGCTGTTTACAGGAAGGGCCAGAGCCGCCTCTGTTTCTGAGGAGGCTGAGGTCCTTCATCATCTGCCGGACAATGCTGAAGCTGTTTTATGAGTCTGTGGTGGCCGGTGCTGTCCTGTCTGCTGTTGCATGCTGGGGCAGCAGGCTGAGGGTAGCGGACCCTAACAGACTCAATAAACTGATCCGTAAGGCCGGTGACATTGTGGGGGTGGAGCTGGACTCTCTGGCGGTGGTGTCAGAGAGGAGGATGCTGGGTAAACTACACGCCATCTTGGACAGCGTCTCCCACCCGCTCCATGACGTGCTGGTCAAACAAAGGAGCACCTTCAGCGGAAGACTCATCCCCCCACAATGCACCACAGAGCGCCACAGGAAGTCATTCCTGCCTGTGGCCATCAGACTCTTTAACTCCTCCCTCTAAGTGTCAGTCTGTATGACCCGAAGTCACTAAACTGGACATTGATCATTAACATCTCTGCAATACTTGACATAATTGTGCAATATACTCTGTTTTCAGTTTAATTTATTGATATTTATTCATGCTTCTATTACTGCTGTGCAATATCCTCCGTCGCATTATAATCTTAATAAGTTGCACTTAACTTGACAGTACTCATTATTGCACTATTACTTATTACTTATATTTACATTGTATTATTATACCGTACATACTTATCATCAACTGGTAAATCCACTTTGTACTTCACACTTATTTTAATTTTATACTTATATCCACTTTGTACTTAATTTATCTGACCTGTATTATAGTGTTTTATATTTTTTGCTCAGTGCTTCTCTTCCTGTGTGACTGATGTGACAGTGAGCAGCTGTAACGAAAGAGTTTCCCCTCAGGGATCAATAAAGTGTTTCTGATTCTGATTCTGATTAACTTCAGCTGAGCTATGGATTTTGTCCTCCATCTTTAAATGTGTAGTTTATCACTTTATCACGAATGATCACACAGATACATTTTCCAACTGTAAATAAACTGGTGAGTTTTGTGTGAAACAGACATTCGTTGACAGAGTGACAAAATCCAGAAAAATGTTTCCTGCAGCTCCAAAAAGATCCAGCTTTTGTAACAAGAGACTAGAAGTTTTTATGTGAACAAACTTTATGATCCAGCAGCTGCTCAGTTTTCACTTCATCCATCATCCGACACAAGCTTCTCCTCTTCATCACAAAGACACAGTCTGATCACACACACACACACACACACACACACACACTCCTCTACGGCAGCAGCAGCAGGACATAAAATCCGTCCGCAGATTTCCAGTCGGTCTGTGGGGATCTGACCTCTGACCTCCAGTCCACACGAGTCAGCGATCATGAATGTCGGATAATTTCACACATTTACAGCCAATCAGAAGGCTGCACCAACACTAGAGGGCGGGGTTAAAGTCTTCTGTCCTCCTCCTGTTGCCTCCCTGATCTCCCTCCAACAGCTCTGAGTCTGTGTGTCGTCTCCACTTCATGACCCGACAGACGTTAACATGTTCAGACTCTGCTGAAGACTTTCACAGTGTTCTCAGCTGTTCACATGGAGAGTGACAGAAATACTTGTACACGTCCGAAAATACACAGAGGTTTGTGTTGGACTGTGAGATCTGCTGAAGCCCGTCTGAGCGGGCAGCACCCAGCAGCACCCCGCAGCACCCAGCAGCACCCCGCAGCACCCGGCAGCACCCAGTAGCACCCCGCAGCACCCCGCAGCACCCGGCAGCACCCGGCAGCACCCGGCAGTACTGAGGTCAGTTTCAGTGTGAAGCCAGAAGCTCCATCAGAAACAGACACTTCACTCAGACTTTTCCAGCTTCTTTGTTTGACCTTTGACCTCTGCTGCACAGCAGCTGGCAGGAGGTCAAACAGCCGGTTAAAGTTCACAGCAAAGTCAGGAGGAATTCAAAGAAATCTGCTTCAGATGATTTTTGTTCTGAATATTTCTGCTCTGACAAACTGACAGCTGATGTTAAAGAGACGTCCACTGAGGAGAGAAGCAGGTAAAGAGAAAGTTACCAAGAGGTAAAGCAGTCATCCTTAACTAAAAGCAGAACTTTGAAGTATTAAATAATATAAATTACAGTCAGAATCACTGAAACCCGTCATTAATAGATACTACAAGACAAAGACGACCAGTAAAACCAGTGTGTTCTGGTGTCGAGCTCCAGACTTACAACAAACAACCAGAACTTCTGTCCACAAAGTCATCGCACAGTCCAGAAACACAGACTCCTCCGGGTTCGCATCCAGTCGAATTCTCACTTAAACTAAAATACATATTGTTTGTTTGACAGCACAAAACGTCATGATTCTATCTGTCAATCATTTTGAAACCTGATGTCACTGCAGTCGATCTTTTTATAACAGAACAGCAACATTTAACAAACAGTGTCATGTTTGTGCCTGTACGTTTCAGAAGAGACCAGGATCATGACTGCAGTCTAAAGGGTTTCAGCACACCAGTCTCAGGCTGATGCACTAAACTCGCTTGTTAAGGAGTTTAATGAGGCTCCTGTTTGTTCTCAAAGATAAACTCTGACAACCGCTGAAAAAAGGCATTTAACAGCTGTTTTTCCAGTTGGTTCTAATGTTGTATGCGTTATTTTTATGGTCATTTATGGTCACAAGTCACATGACTCATTCATAAACTGAATGCAAATAAACTAGAAACATCCTCCGAGTCACAGAACGCAAACCTTTGAGAAATAAAGAGAAATGTAGAAAACTAACCTGTGACGTCCAAACAGCTCTCAGAGTCTCAGAGTCTGGATGATCCTTTAGTTTCAGAATCCACTCGACATCTGACTGCAGACCAGCAGCCTGTTTCTTTCTTTACACGTCAGTCTTGTAAATCTCTTTCTATTCAGTGGTCGTGACGTCGGGGCGTCACAGCAGCTGCAGACAGAAACAACTGACCTCTGATCAGCTGCACTCATCCAGTAAACACAAAACTGTCCTGAGTTTTCTGTTTCTTTTGTTTCACCGGGATGAAAATCTGTCATGGTTTCGGGTCTTGAGTTTAGTCTCTTTTATTTTGTAATAGTCACCTGTTTTGCGCTTTACTTCCTGCCTTTGTGTTTTTTCCCTCCAGTTTTGATTGTCTTCCCCGCTCTGATTAGTTTCACCTCTAGTTACTAGTCACCTCTTCCCTCACCTGTGTATATTGTCTGTGTGATTCCTTTGTTTTTTGTCAGTTCGTCCCAGTTGCTATGTTGGCGTGTGCTTTTGTTTCCTGCCATTTGGACCTGTGTCTGCCTGCCTTCCTGTTACCTGTCTGCCTACCTGTACCTGCCAGTAAGCGACAATAAATCATTGAACTGCACCAGTCTGCCTGTACTGTCTGCGTCTGGGTCCTTTCCCTGTTCCCTGCTTGCCAAACGGTAACAAAATCCGAGACTGAATCCTGAATATTGGCTTCACCAGAAGCACAATGTACAACACTTAAAATGACTCAAGTTAACTGTTGGTGACCTCTGGTAGTCGTGCGAAGTAGTGTTGTAACGGGAAGAGGTCAGCGTTAACGTTGAAGGATTTTAAAATGACTTACAGGGAATATATCACACTCTTCCCAGAATTTCTCCATACAGATGCTCCTTGTTTGATTTGGCGCACTTCCTGCCGCTTCCTGCAGTAATGCCGTGGCGGGTAAAGGGGGGGAATAACTGTGGGCTGCACCTGATAACTGTAGACGCAAGGCGGCAGCAGGGTGCATGATCCTGATAATCCACCCTCCGAAACACAATGCGGGTTGTAATGGCAGAGTGTCCGTATTTCTGCTCGTTGACTCCACAGGAAGTGGAGCAACTGCAGAAGCAACATTTCAAAGTGTAACTTTGCTGAAGTTTTCAGCAAACATATGAGATATTTGTGTCTTTTTATGTTTGTAGTGGAAGAAACTTTCAAACTTTGCTGTGCCTCGTGCGTAAATGATCACAGCGTCTCTTAATGGGGAGCTTCACCCTGTTTCACCAACTCGCAGCCCATCTGCTATGAATGCAACTATTGTCTGGCTTGATTAGTTGTGTGAATAACATTCAAAGATCTTTAAACATACTATATAATGTTTATAAAAATGACAAAGTTAAGAATTAATAGTAATAAGACTCGACACTGTAATTTATCTTTTACCCAACATGCTACAGTGTGTGGAGGCAACCCCGTCACCAGACACAGCACTGATGATACCGGACCCCGGACTGGACGCTGCCTCCCTACATGAAGGGCAGACAGCTTCCTGCTTTGGCATTTAATGTAAATCATACGATAAGAAAAGAGAAACCCGTCTCCTACATACAGCAGGAAGGAAATCTGTAGCGTTTCTTCCAGTGAAGGAAGTGCAACGTTCTAGCACCGTACAGAAGTCAGTTATGTTTTTCAGTATTTAACGCAGACCATCATCTTTCCTGAACTTGAACCAGGAGCTGGGTTTAAACAGAACTGGTGGATGTTTTTCACGTCTTGTTCGGACTCATTTATAGACTAAAATGACTTGATAAGATGGAGAATTTAGCAGGAAACAAATGCATCATAATTTAAAAGGTGATCATATTTTGTGTATGAAGAAACTTATACAGCTTATATAGTTGCTTTTATAAAATAGCTACAGTTGTTAAATAAATGTAGTGGAGTAAAAAGTACAAATATGTCCCTCTGAAATGTGGTGGAGGAGAAGTATAAAGTAGTTTGAAATAAAAAATACTCAAGTAAAAGTACAAGTACCTCAAAACTGTACTTGAGTAAATGTTCTTTCCACCACAGCATAGTAAAGCGTTTCGAGATGATGCTTATTACTGGTTTGACCGACTTTACAAAGGAGGAAGTTATTTTTGGTATCATCTTGAAAGACAAAGGACATGAACGGATCCTAAATACCATTATTCTACTTTTTAAAATTCACAAGATTCAAGATCACTTTTTCACCCTTTGTTGCCTTTAGTAAAGAATCATGTTATTTCCTTACATCCCTAAACTTTATGAAGAAAACAAACTGCCATAAAACCACTGAATCTGACCATGAACTTTGGTCTGTCTGAAGACTTCTATTTATTTATTTACCTTGTTTTTAATTTATCATTATTTAACTTATTTACTGTGTTTACTGACTGTATCTCTGCCTGTTGCCTATAAGTATACTAAAGAATGTGGACTGGGCTGTCCGCATACTTTTGGCTTTATAGATTCACTCAAACTGAACTAGAATTAGAATAAAAGATCTAAACTATCATTAACTGGTTTTATTGGTTCACTGGGGCTTTAATTTCCCTGTTAGTCATAAATTTGACTGAATGTTTCAGAAACAGCAGATCTGATTTCTAATTGGTGTACAGCGGTTTGTCCTGATGACTAACAGAAGGAAGTGAGTGCATCTGTCCTCTGGGCTTTGTTCATACGAACTCTAACAAGCACAGAAACAGAAGAAATAACTAACATCTTACTCTACTGAGATTGTTTTCATCCTGCAGAGAGAAAATTGATTTTCTCAATCTATTCATTTCACTCGACACTCACATTAATCAACACACTAATTCCCTCTCTGGATATGAGAGTTTCGAATACTAATTACTCTTTAAAGTGTGTTTGATGTTGCTGAAGGTGAGAACTGAACTGGCTGCGTTGCCTCCCTCAGCTCTAATTATCTCATTAATCATGAGTGCTGCTGGGGAAACGGCAGGGAAACATATATTTACTGAGGTTTATTTTATTACGTGGGAACCTGCAGTCAGCAGCACTGAGAACATGTTGGATATAATGGGTTCTTTCAAACTCTCTGTTTATTATAGCAGAGACAGAAAATATAACAAAGTGAAGTCATTTTAGATTAATTATTAGTGAATTATAAACTCGGTGTGTCACCTGCAGGTTATTTCCAGACCGTGTCAGCAGACAGCAGCATCACAGCTGCTGAAATTAACTCTGGATGTCCAGGAGGGTTAACTAGAGATTACATTTATATTCTATTAATTTACAACAGCAATATGTTTTAGAAACGGAAGCCAATTGGATTATGTTTTTGAAGAATGCTTTTATTGCACCAGAGTGATTTATGTATTTTATATTCTGTGTGTTTTTTATGTCTAATTTTTTTTGTTTTTTATGTTTAATCAGTGTCTAGTAATTCAACACAATGTTGTCTTATTTGGTCCATATCTCTATTAATATTAATATTCCCCATTTCATTGCTTTTATTTTGAGCCTCTGTGCTGTATGTTTTTAATATACCTGCCAATGTAGTATTGTGGAGTCCTGTATGATGTGTTTTTACTGCCATTAACAGTCTCTTTTTATTGTCGCTCTGCATGATTATAAAACATCTCAATAACTGTCATTTTAATCTTATATTCTGCTTTTAGAATTCATTTATAACATCTGTCAGTGCATTATCGGACTTCAGGATGAAAACATCAGTTACAGTGTGTGTGTGTGTGTGTGTTTGGGGGTGGGGGGGCTGTTTTGTATGTTCAATGGTGAGAACATCATATCTACTTAAACACAACCATCTGACCACATCAAACACTGAAATCCTCATCAGGATTCACAGCTGTGTGTGTGTGTGTGTGTACTTTTGCTACATAGTGAGGACTGAAACACGTTTTTACCTACAGAGTGAGGACATTTTTGGAAACTGAGGACATTTTGGCCGATGCTCACAACTTCAAACGGCTGTTTGAAGGGTTAGAGTTAGTAGAGTTAGGCATTTGGTTGTGATGGTTAAGGCTAGAGTAAGGGGCTAGGGAATGACGGTCCTCACAAAGATAGAAATACAAGGATATGTGACTCTGTGTGTGTGTGTGTGTGTGTGTGTGTGTGTGTGTGTGTGTGTGTTCAGTTAAATAATTAGCAGCATTTGTATCGGACTCGTCTCGCTGTTGTTTCTCTGAGTTAAAACGTCAGTCGAAGTTAATGTGAATGACAGAGCTTTCTGCAGGAGGAGACACTCAGCAACACAGCCATTTAATTAACTCTGCGTGTGTGTGTGTGTGTGTGTGTGTGTGTGTGTGTGTGTGTGTGTGTGTGTGTGTTTTGGGCATGCCATCACACTGAGAGGCTCTTCAGAGAGAGGAGGGTGTCGCAGCGCTTGTTGTCCTGCTGCTCACAGTCAGATGAGACAGAAACAGAAGAGATGAAATTGGACGAACACTGCGAGAAAAGCGTTCTTGTGTAAAGTCGGTTCTTCCTCTCTGTGTGATTCTGTACGAACATGTTCATATGTTCCACTGCAGAACTGCAGCTGTGAATTTAAGGAAATTACATTCTGTCGAGTCAGAAGTTCAGTGAGCAGTCAGATCAATAACTCAAGATTTCCAAGAATCTCAAGTATATTTCTGGTGCTCAATATTTCTTTTGAAGTCCTCAAGTCTTCTTCAAGTATGCAATAACACACAAGTATATAATAATAGTTAGACATCTCTAACTATTATTTAACTTGTGTCGTCAAATTCATATAAAACTTGTTCCGACTGCTTTGATTTGAGATCTGAGAGTTAAATGCTGCTGAAAAGAAACCTTTCGAATGCAAGAAATGATCAAATGCAACTTACTGTTTTTTAAAATAACATTGTTTGTGCTTGTTTATTGTTTGTCTTCTAGTTTTGTTTTTGAACTTCACTTTACCAGGTGAAGATAGCATAACTTTGACAAAACAAACAAATATAGCCGCAGTGGGCGGGTTCAAACCTTTTTCCTCCCAGTGGAAGGAAGCAGCTCGATCGGCTAAAATTAAAGCCGCAGGCAGCAACGACCAAAGTCAGCTTACTTTATTCGGTTTGAAAGAAGGAGTGAGATCAATCACACACTTGTTCCATCATCACAAAGCCTGAAACGTTTCATTATTGCGGACTCATGTTCAGGAGATAGTGCTGGATGTCTCCGGTGAGTTTAATCAGGATCGCTCAAAGCAATCTTGAGTTACCGGCAAATATGTGATAGGCCACGCCCACTTGCACCAATCAATATGAAACTTTAGATTTTGGTTAATACTTTCCCCCAGAGCATGCACACCAAATTTGGTGAAATTCTATTCACCGGATTTTGAGGTACAGTTGTTTGGCATGAGTGACGCCCCCTATGGGTCAAGATTTATGATGATTGCACAAATTGTTAATGAGTTATGGCTGATTTTGTGATAAGCCCCGCCCTTGGCGAAGATATTTTGGTTGATGGCGGCCATGTTTTTGACCGATCTTGCTAATTTATAATAGAAAAGTGTATCTCAGTCCCGTGATGCTGTAACACAAAATTTGGTGTGGACAGAGTCAAAATTCAAAAAGTTCTATTCATTTGACTGTTAGCAGGAAATCCATGATGGCGGACTTTAATGGTCCCGAAGGCTTTTTTGTAGAGCAGATTGTGCTGGACTTGTGTGAGAAATTTCAAGTCAATCGGAGTCACGGTGTGAGGGACGTGGCCTTTAAAAAATGTAATTTTGGGGTCTTAATTACAGCACCATCATGCGGCTGATTGTGCTCAAATTTCTGTGGAAGCATTTGCACATAATTTCCAGTTATTAGTCCAAGTTTCATGTTTATAGCTCTTTCCAGTTCACGGCAATTTGAGCCGCGGCATAAGACAAATAATAATAAAAAACTGGCACAAACTTTGCGGTTTGAACCCCAATAATAATTCAAGCTGCAAGCAGCGATGAGCGGGCCCTCGCACCTCCCTCCTGCGGTGGCGTTGCCGGAGGTTGATAGACGCAGCTCTGAATTGTCTCGCGTTTTGGACGCTGCACAAAGGACTTAAATGTCCCTTCCTGTGTCAGCTACGTGGCGCTAGAGAACATCCACTAATTATACGTTACCTTCCAGTATATCAAGTGTAAATGATTATTGTCACACAAGGCTTACTTCCTGCTGCCAGTAGGTGGCGCAAAGGACTATTACTTCTAATTGGCATGTGTCTTCAGGCCGGGACTCTTAACAAACGTGTGAAATTTGGGGCCGATCTGACGACGTGGAGTCGAGGTAGTACTGTTACAGATTGCGAAACATCGAAACATGGAAATTCGATGCCACGCCACGGACACGCCGTTCAACTTATACTCAAATCAAACTTTTCATTGCGAAGGTCTTTAGATTGCACTGCCCAAATTTGAAGTCGATCGGATTAATTATCTAGGCAGAGTTTGTTAAAGTACGGAGCCTTTAAACGGTGAAAAACACCCTAAAATTGCACAGTAAATTCAAAATGGCTGACTTCCTGTTGGGTTTAGAGTATGGCTCCAAGAGGCTTTTCTTTAAGTCAAGAGATGATACATCTGCCTCCCAAATTTCGTACATCTAGGTGAAATGTAGCGCGAGGGCTACTTTGTTAAAATTTTCTAGGGGGCGCTATTGAACCATTTTGCCATATCCAAGCCAGCGACCCCTATCAGACAACAAAATACACCGTTTCTGACACGTGTGCCAAGTTTCATGAGATTTCAAGCATCCTAGCGCCTCAATAACAGCTTGTTTAGCTGGTTAAACAAACACTGATAGAAAAATAAAAGACTTATGATATGAAGTCAGTTTGTTTCCACAGAGCGACGGTCAGACCAGCGCCAGCACACATCAAACACAAAACCTCCTCTCTGACACTTCCTGTTACGACAGGAAACACGTCATCGTGGCGACAACTGGAAAACCACAGCAGAGACTGGATTCATCTTCTTCTACATATTTTTTTCTGTCTGTTTAAGAACAATAAAGTCTGCGATCATCCACCAGCAGACAAACTCTCTATCAGCTGAAAATCCTTAAAAAGGACTCTTTTTGACATGTGATGACATCACCAACAAAGCTGAAGCTCTGAAGATGTTTTTCAGTCAACTACAAACTTTGAGCTTCTCCAAATGCCAGAAACCCACCTTCCTCTTCCTCAGAGGTTTTATCCCAACTGAATAACAGCTGGATTAAAAACTTCACTGAACCTCCGAGTTCAGAACAGCATCTTCTGTCAGCTGCTTTAAACAAGTCAAATAGTGTCTGTTATCTCCACCAAACAGCGTCCACATGTTTCCTCTCCAAATGTCAGCAGTTTAATCTCCATCACAGTCAGACAGTCAGAGGAAGATCCGCAAACAGCCGAGAGAGAAAGATGATAAAGAGTGAGTGCGGAGACGCTGCAGGCTTCAGCAGCAACATGACGACAATCCTGACTGTCTTCAGATTCCTCTGAATCATTCGACCTTTAAAAACCAAACGTTAAACTTATAAAGCAAACATCACCATCCATGGTGATATTTACCTCTGGATCTATTCAGCGTTGGCTGCATTTTTCTGTCACTGTTGGCTTTGCTTCATTTCATATATAAAGTCAGGAATCACACAGCTCAGCTTCGGTTCTTGTTCTCATGATGTTCTGAAGGAGGAATTATGGTGAAAAGGCAGCAACTAACACGATACAAGACGAACGTTATTCAGTGTTTTCGACAATTACACTGTGACTATGTTCAGACTTCAGCAGCAAAGCAGCTCCAGCTGAGAGCAGCACCGCGCTCCCTCGCGGTCTGAAACATTAATAACGTCACAAAGTTGACTGTGTTGTGTGTCTGACATGTAAAGCAGCCTAACTGTGTCTGTAAAACACCCGCAGACTGTGTAAAAGAAGCGGGCGTGGCCACCGTGACGTCACTCGTTGGTTTGTGGACTGCCGTTTTGAAGCCTCGAGTTTGGCGTTTTGGCCGTCGCCATCTTGGTTTTTTGGAACCAGAAGTGACCATATTTGGACGAGAGGGTGGAGTTAAGTCATCAGCTAACACTAGCGCTAGGTAGCTAGCTTGATTTTCATGAACTGAAAACACTGAAAGGGTAAAGTTCTTAGAAAGCACCCAAAAACAAGTTCACAGCTGTTAAAATGTACACAGTGTTAACGCACCCCCTCTATACTGATTGACAGGTCGTCATGGTAGCGACTCGTCAATCACAAGGTAGCCACACCCTAAAGCAAACCCTGCTGTATCGTCGGTTTTACTCTAAACGGGACCATAATTTACTAAATGAACATCGTACCGTACTGAAGTCTGAGACCATGAACTCGTTAGGAAACCGTTTGCCGAGGTAATAAAGTGAGGAGTCGGGTCACTTTCTCAGACTTCTGTACAATCAGACTTCTTTTGCAGCCAGTGGAGTCGCCCCCTGCTGGCCGTTAGACAGAATGCAGGTTTCTGCACTGGCTTCACTCTTCAGCCCCGGAGGTTGCCGCTCTTTACTGTGAGTCAGAGTCACACGGCTGGACCTTTAAACAGAGCTGCAGCTGCGTCCTGCAGGTCTGAAGTGGCTGCAGGTTAAACAGACTGTGTTATCTGTGCAGTGTCAGCGTCCTCTCAGGCTCCTCACAGCAGTAAATCTGTCCCCGGGGCCCCGGCACCGGCCCCCGCCTCGCTGCTAACAACAGACTGAGAGGAAATCAATACAAAGATTACAAAGAGGGAAGAAGTCCAGATCTCTGCTGCAACAACAGGCCTGAAGTCAGAATGTCTCTAATATACACTTCTGAGTCTCTCATTTATTCAAATGTCTCTGTTGTTTTTGCTGCTGTTTGTTTAATCAGGAGGTTATTTTCTCACAGAGGAAGCTGATGAGTTCATACAGCTGACAGGGAAAAAGCCTAAAGGGGTGGAGGGAGGAGGTGCAGGAGGAGAGAAGGAGCAAAAGTGGAGGGATGGAAATGAGGAGAGGAAAGAGGAGAAGCAAAACAGAACAGAGGAGAGGAAGAGTTGTGATGGGGAGGAGGAGGAGGAGGAGGAGGAGGTGGTGAAGGTCCTTGGCCAAGGTGGCTGAAATGAATCCAGACTGCAGAAGTTTCCCTGGAGAAAACACACAAACACTCTGTTTATTCCTCTGGGAAACTGTATTTCCTGTGTCCTCCACCCTTACATGTTGTACCTACACCCCTCTAATGTCAGACCTGAGACCTTCAACCGACCCCATCAAACCAGGACGTCATGAGACAGAGAGTCCGTCCAAGCCATGACCTCAAACACATCTCTGAAGAAATGATGACAAAATGTCTTCACTTTCCAAAAACATCTTTTAAAAATGTCCGTATTCTCTCTGTTGACTCTGAGATCTGGGAGTTCACCTCAACCTGCAATCAACTAATTAAAGCTGCAATGTGAAACTAAAACCACATCAGCCGTTCTTGTATATATTTTATCTGAAGTGAGAACGATGAGTCAGTCCAGCTCTCTTAATCCGGTTAATTAGAAGTCCTCGTCCCTAATCTGTTGCACCCTGTCCTCTCCTCGCCCTATCTGAGCCCTCCAGGCTCTCAGCGCTACAAGAGAAACCGGACTCCTCTGATGCTCGTTAGCGTAGCGAGGACTGACTCTGGGCTCGTCCTCTCCTGAGCTGCTCGGCGGCCATGTTGAAGGTGATGTGTGGTGACAGGGAGGTGAGGAGGGACGAGTGTGGAGCTCGGCAGAGGACACGGCTGCAGTGGACGGATATCTGAGTCTGATCACGTCCTCTTGTTGAACTGGTTTCCAACAGTCATTGACAACGGCACCACAGTCTACTGCATTCAAAGTCTTCCTGAAGTCAAACGCTCATCATGAGGAATAACATATATTACTGGATTATAATTATTAATGCATTAATGTGTTTATCACTTTAATGTTGCAGCTGGTGAAGGTGGAGATCATTTTAATGACAGCTGGCAGTTTCATCTGTAATAATACATCATCATTTATTATATTTTGTATCAATAATCTGAATCTGCAAAGTAACTAAAGCTGTCAGATGCATTTTCTGAAATTTTTGATAAAAAATGAGCTAAAGGATCAATTCATCAACTAATCATTTCAGATTATTTGGTCACAGAAATGTTTCCTGCTTTTAGATTTAAATATTTTTCTCCTTGATTTATTAACACAAAGTTTTTTTTCGCTTCGAGCCACAGAGGATGTAACTTTATCTAAATCACCGCTGAGCTTTGACCTCTGGACACTGCTGAGCTACTGATTAAATAAATATAGTTCTGTTTACGCTCAACAAAACATGGTCGAGTCATTTTTCTCTCCGATTACAGCGACGTGGGATTAAATGAGTTCAGTTCAGGCACATGTTCTGACAAGAACCAGGAAAAGAGATCATATTTCTCCAATATTAGCTTCTCTGCACTGGCTCCCTGTAAAATCCAGAATAGAATTTAAAATCCTTCTCCTCACCTACAAAGCTCTTAATGGTCAGGCACCATCGTATCTTAAAGAGCTCATAATACCTTATTACCCGACTAGAACGCTGCGCTCCCAGGATGCAGGGTTACTTGTGGTTCCTAGAGTCTCCAAAAGTAGACCGGGAGCCAGAGCCTTCAGGTATCAAGCTCCTCTCCTGTGGAATCAGATCTCAGTTTGGGTTCGGGAGGCAGACACCATCTCCACATTTAAGAGTAGGCTAAAGACTTTCCTGACTAGTAACTCAACATCTTCTCTCTCCCGTAGTTCTGTGCTTTCTCGTTTCTCTCCTCTCTCCTTCTGTCACTTTCAGCAGGTATTTCTGCCTCCGGCGCTGCAGAGTCTGGATCTGTGGTTGTGGGCCACCTGCTGCCCCCGTGTTCCTGCAGAGTCTGGATCTGTGGTTGTGGGCCACCTGCTGCCCCCCGTGTTCCTGCAGAGTCTGGATCTGTGGTTGTGGGCCACCTGCTGCCCCCCGTGTTCCTGCTCGACAACTGCTGCTACAGTTGTTGTTATTGGCTCCATTACTAATTGTGACATTATTTTTCCTATAGCTGTCATTTGGTGCCGTCCCTCATTCGTCCAGGACTGGTCTATCGTAGAAAAGGTTTCAGTCGTAGTCATCTGGACGCTGTTTTCAGAATCAAGACGTTTCGGCTCCCATCCGGAAGTCATTCTCAATTGTGAAAAAATGGGCCGGGAACTCAGAAATTTAAGCTACTCTGTATAGATGTCATTCCTATTATTATTAATTTATTAATATTAATGTTACCACTACCATTACATTATTAATATTTTTAAATTCCAGGTTGTATATGCATTGTTTTGAAGAAATACTATAAAGAGTTCGGTCTAGACCTGCTCTGTAGGAAAAAGTGCAATGACATAACTTCTGTTATGAATTGGTGCTATATAAATAAAACTGAATTTAAGTTACACAAAGCAGCAGTGACAGAAGTTAAAAAGTAATGAAATAAAATGACTTTCATCCAGAAAGGCTGCAGAGTGATCAGACACACACACACACACACACACACACACACACACACACACACACACACTCGCAGTGGATGACCTTCCAATACTCGTTAATTAAAACCGGCGGGCAGATTAATCAGAATGTGACACACGACTGAGTTCATCAGCAGAGAAATGCGACGACATTCAGGACACAATTAACTGAAACACACAGAGGTGCAGCTGCAGTGTTGGACGCGTCTCCATGGCTACCATTACAGCCATCTGATTATTACATTAGTTCGTTTTTAATAATCCAGTATCAGACCAGTGTTAGTAATTCTCGCCCCGGTGTCTCTTGGCTTTGGATCTAAACCACGGCGTCAGCGCTGATTTTCAGTATTTAATATTAATGTAAATCGTGTGGATTCTCTGACAGTGAACGTTTCGCACACACAGAGTTTATTTTCTGTAAAACGTCTTTATGAAGTGAACGACGTCATCAACACCATCAGCTTCACACTGGATCTGCACCTGAACCTGGTTTCAGCTCTCAGACCTCACAGACTTCATCAACATCCGTCATGTTGCAGATGTGTTCATGGATGTTCATTATATTAATGTTTATTATATAAATCTGGATATTGTTAAATAATACAATATTTCTTCATACATACTATACCATCAGTGTTTAGGTCTGTTTGGTCGAGCGTTTATTTTACCACGATTCATATTGCTTTGAGTTAACTGTTTCAATCATAAACTCTTTTAACTATTTGAATTATTATTTATTACTTTTAGTATTTGTAGTATTGTTTTTACTTTTAACCTTTATTTCAACTATTTATCCAACACCTTTATCTGTTTAGCTGTCGCAGCAGCGTTCAGGTGTCACAGGTCCAGTGTGTCAGATGACTGAAGCAGCCTCTTGGTTTTCTGTGAACGTAACTTTGAGCAGACTGTTGCTCACACAGATGCAGAAGTTACAGCGCGTCAGCTGATTGTCAGCCGATCTGTCACTTACATGTACATATTCAGATAATATGAGGCGATGCATCACCAGTTATTTTCTGAACAGCTTTAAAGACGTGGTCACATGGTGTTTCCTGTGTAAGACATGCTGTGTGTTTCAGCAGGTTGAAGGATGGTGTTGGTCTCCGGGTCTCCGGGTCCTGCAGTGAGCAGATCATTAGTCTCAGTCAGCTGCCGGCCTGCATTAGAAAACAGCTCCGTCTGGACGCCATTCGTCGTCTCCAACAGATCTGGGGCTTCAGTCTGAGGAGGAGGAGCTTCATCTGTCCTCCAACACAGACCGTCATTTATCTTCAGCAGGACACCAGGACGACACTCTACATATATCCACTCTATATATATGAACGCTGAAAAGGCAAACCCATCTCCGTCATCGTTTTCATTTCTTTTTGTCAAGTCAGTAGCAATCAAACAAAATGATGATTATTCTACATAAACTCAATTAAATGAATCATTTCTTATTGTCTTTGGTATTTTTGTCATATACAGATATGCAGTGATGATTGCTGGGTAATATGTATGTTGATGTTGTCCAATGTCAAGTCTGTATTCGATCATGTGACGAGATGATAAGATATACGGCAGCCAGTTTAGGCGCAAAATCTGTCAAGACTGACGAGCCGAGCGAGCAGTCATGGCTTTCAGACAGAAGAAAAGACGAGAGAAAGAACAGGAGCAGAAGGTAGCAAAGCTCCCTGCATCAGTTTCTTTTGGCTCTAAACAGTCCCAGCCCCAATAGCAGCAATGCAGCAGGTCGGCCGGCCTCAGCAGGTACCGTTAGGACAGCAAGCTACATCTAACGTTAGTCCGAAATAATCATAACAAGTTATACATACATTATGGCTTACTAGGCTACAAGTGACTCCGTCGTAGGTGAGTACAAGTGCTTTTTTAAGGGGACTTGGGCTTTCTGACGGGCTGCTGTGATTTTTACACAAGATTATTGATCATTTTGCTTGGTGCTTGTAAATTATAAGACCGTGGGGAGTGTAATGTTACGGCAGCATGTCCAGGCCCTGGTGGTTTAGAAAAGCCATGTTGAGAATTATAAAGGCGCCTCTAACACGCCCACCTATGATGTCTTATAATGTATTCCCCGTAAGTGCGACGCAAAATGAACACGTCGACCTGATGGTGGCGCTAGATGGAAAGTCAGAGGATCAGCAGAGTTATTACAGTTCATCCTGAGGGGAGCATGAACGATGAAGCACGTCTCATCGCAGTCCAGCAGCTGCTGATGCTTCAGTCTGAACCTCTAGACCAATCGAACGCCAGCATGTCTAAAACTCCAAACACCATCACGATGAACCTACAGCCATTAAAAAAATACAAAAACAACGGCCTTCATCTAATGACAAATAAAGTTCCACAGTGAAGCTCAGATTAGTTTAAACCAGGTCAGTCCAGGATTTGGACCAGCTGAAATCCAGCTGCTGTAAAACCTGACTTTGCTCCATCAGCACTTCCTGTCGGGCTGACGGAGGTCCAATCGTCCGTCACGGTGACGAGCTCATGAAGCTCCTGCTGACTGAGTCACCTTTCTGCTGACCGAGCAGGTCCTCAGGGCTTTTACTGCAGCGGGACCTTCACTTCCTGCTCCGGTGACCTATAAACTTCTCCCCATCCCGCCTCGACCAATCAGCAATCAGACTGTCACAACAGCGACTGCTGCTGGGCTGTATTTTATGTACAAAAGTCTAACAAAACAGTCAGATTATACAGACCACCTGACATCAGCTGGAAGCAGCCAATCACATCGCTGGTCAGTCAGCTTCCTATTTACATCCAAACACAAGCTCCGCTGATTGACAGCTAGAAAGGACTCACCTCAAACATGTCCCGTGTAGACCAGCAGTCAGCAGGCGAGTTTCCTTCCTCCCAAAGAAAACGTGACTCGCTGCTCGTCTCCACCCGCCGCTGCTGCGAGAACGCGAGCTCATTGGCTGATGGAGGTGAACAGCTGGTGGAGCTGATCCTCCAGCCGCTGCCGTTAAAGCACCGCAGAAGAAGAAGAGGACGCAGCGAGACGACGTCATTAAAAGCTCAGACGATGGAAACATGACGCTTCTGTTGGCTGTGTTCGTGTGAGGAAGGCTCCAGCCTCCTCATCGCTCCACACAGCCGATGCTCTCAGCTCTTCATGACGTCAGCAGTTATTCACTCAGTCTGCTTCTGGTTTCATCGGACAGGAAGCACACCAGCGTTCCCACCATCAGAATCATTTGTATATTTGTATACCATATAAACAGTATATGTATATAAACGACAGGAAACTCTTTTACAGATATTTGGACTTATTTTCAGGTTTCTTTATGCTCACATTGAAGATTCACATCAAACCAGTGCAGGGATTCAAACCTGCAACCTTCTACAGCAACACGTCCACCAGAGTGTGTGTGTGTGTGTGTGCATGTGTGTGTGTGTGTGTGTGTGTGTGTGTGTGTGTGTGTGTGTGTGTGTGTGTGTGTGTGTGTGTGTGTGTATGTGTGTGTGTGTGTGTGTGTGTGTGTGTGTGTGTGTGTGTGTGTGTGTGTGTGTGTGTGTGTGTGTTTGTGTGCGTGTGTGTGTGTGTGTGTGTGTGTGTGTGTGTGTGTGTGTGTGTGTGTGTGTGTGTGTGTGTGTGTGTGCGTGTGTGTGTGTGTGTGTGTGTGTGTGTGTGTGTGTGTGTGTGTGTGTGTGTGTGTGTGTGTGTGTGTGTGTGTGTGTGTGTGTGTGTGTGTGTGTGTGTGTGTGTGTGTGTGTGTGTGTGTGTGTGTGTGTGTGTGTGTGTGTGTGTGTGTGTGTGTGTGTGTGTGTGTGTGTGTGTGTGTGTGTGTGTGTGTGTGTGTGTGTGCATGTGTGTGTGTGTGTGTGTGCAGCAGAGCAGAAAACAACTGAGCGAGAGAGAGCGAGATAAAGAGAGAGAGGCAGTGCGGTCAGATCATCAAACAAATCAGAGCGCCTCGTTTTCCAGAGCAAACCAGCGAGAGAGAGAGAGAGTTAACGCCATAGAAGTGAATGTCTCTCGCCCCGGCAGAGCTGCTCTCATGTTCACGCTTCGATGTAAAAACCTGACAGAGGAGCTCAACGTCAAACTAACTTCTCTGCACACTTCTGAAGCGAGGCCTCCACACCTCAGTGACTCTGAGAAACAGCAACGGGACAGGAAGTGAAGATTCTTCCAGCGCTCTGTGAACTCAACACAAATATACAGCGTAAAAAAAAGATAAAAGCTGAATTCATTACAAACTAAAATGTTGACCTCCTGACCTTCTTCAAATCTGCACTCAGTTTTTTTTTGCCACTGCAACAAGCTATATGCACGCACACACACACACACACACACACACACACACACACCATACAGTGAAACCACAAACAGCCATTAAAACCAAAACTAGGAGCTGAAAGAGGCTAAAAAGCTCCGTAAAGCTGCAGAGTTGGTGACAATTCTCTGTAAGTTGACCAATATAATAACGTTTCGGCCTTCTGCTTCTGAACGACATGCGAACAGTTTGTTATCGTCTGCTCTTTGTTGTCTCGTTGCCGCCACCTGCTGGACTGGACCATTGGAGCTGGAAATGGTTAATATTGTGGTTATCGCCCCATAACAGCGCACATGTGACCTCAACCTGTCTCAAGGCTGATTCCTACTCTCGTGAGCTCTGTAGTATTTGCTCCAGTCCCGCCCCTCTGCCCTGTGCCTAGCTTCTCTCCCATTGGTTGTTTGAATGTGCTCCCACCCTGCCTTCCTGAAACACCTGATGACTTTAAACATTTTTTACGGTGTCGTGTTGTCCTGACCTTCAGAGCCGCGGTGTCGGCCAGAGCAGCTGCTTGTCTGTTCAGCTGTGACGCCATGATGTGGCAGCGCTGACACAGCCTCTGCAGCTCCTCCTCCTCCTCCTCCTCCTCCTCCTCCTCCTCCTCCTCCCGCTTGCCGTAGCGGCTCAGTTCGCTGGCCGACAGCGAGCCTTCTGGGTTCGGCCGCGACGCACAGCTCCTCGCCTCCTCGTCATCCTCTCCTGCAGAGCGAAGACGCTTCCTGCGACACGCTGAGCCCAGAGGAAGAGGAGTCTCGCCCTCCACCACCTGCAGCCAGACACAAGAAAACTCACCTGCAGCCTGCTGCGCTCACACTCCTACTTTCCTTTACAGCTTAAACACATTGTGCAGTTTCTCCTTATTTTGTTGACCTTTTGACCTTCTGCACATTACATTCACATTGCACATCAGCAGAGAGATAAATGATGACACATAGCTTTTGTTTCATACATCATATTCACTTCATATTTATTTAGTTTATTAGTTTCTACTTGTAGTTCGCAGTCGCATCGAGTTTAATGACAGCAATGTTCTATTTAAGCCCAAATAAATAGTTCCTTAGACTTGTATCGTATAAAGAAGAACCCTTCTGCGTTCATTTAAGAAACATTCTACGGTGGCCGACACGGACGAACGCACTGCAGCTTAACAAAACACCAACGAATTAAGAAAACATCTTCATCAACACATGAGCAGCATTTAGGAAACACGCTGCAAACACAAAACGACAACCGAGGTGTTTCCAGAGGACTAAAAAGGTTTGTGACTCACGAAGTCGGCCCGTTTCATCTGCTCGTTGTTTTTCTGTTTTTCTGTTTTGTGCTGTTTCTCCACGCTGTGCAGTCTGATCTGCAGCTGCACTCACCTCGCAGGAGCTCGCAGACTTAAAGAAAAGGTTCGTAAAGCATTTTTGAAACTTAAAATTAAATAACAATGTTGGAAAACTGCAGTTAATCAGAGATAATAACCAGGTTCATCAGTGATGGCAGACGGACTGCAGTAGTGAACGTAAACAGCGTTTCCTGGTTAATATCTGTCAGACACTAAATCTCCTCTCTAATCACTTTCAGCAGAGTAGAGCAGAAGTCAGAAACCCGCAACATGAACGGAAGATTCACTGACGACTTCAATAACTTCGTGTCCTCTGGAAACACTTATCGTCGTTTTGTATTTGCAGCGTGTTTTCTAAATGCTGCAAATGTGCTGTCACATTATTCCAAATTATATTAACAACATATATATATATTATATCAAATAGTTGTGTTTTAATTTGTGTTGGTAAATCAGATTCCAGACCAACGAAGTGCAAATCAGCAGGTTAAGTGATCGATGTAAATAATGTTAATAACTTAATAACCTGCATCATTGTACTGAAGTTCTTCTCCACAGAAGCAGCTGCTGCAACACACAGTAAGCTACATGTACTTGAGCCAGTTGTTAGCTAACGTTAGTTAACGCCAAACGGAACTTGGCGCCAAAGTTTGTTTTTTAAATTCCGATATCTGTGGTGGATTTTGTGATGATGTCAGGTCACATGACCGCATAAATGTGGACGCGTGTTCCCAGTTTTGATAAATGTAAAGCAGGATGCGTGAGCCAATCAGGACCAGGACTTTGACCTGTATTTCCTGCAGCTAGCAATAAGTGACAAAACAGGAAGCGGGACAAACAAAAAAGAAGGCGCAGGCTGCATGAGGTCAATATGTGGCCACCTTGTTTTAAATATCCCCTTTGAGCTGTGAATAACGTTTTATGTGACTAAATGTTTTGTCTCTCCTGAACTCACATTGAATATCGAACATGTTGCAGAGAATTTGACGTAAAAGTACAACAACGGTGATGAAACAGTGAAATATGCTGCAAAGCTTCACCAACAGCAGTCAGTAAACACTGAATATGAACTCAGCATACAGACGAGTGAAGACACACGAGCTGAACGATCAGAGTGAACTCATCGCGACATCACCTCGACACATCGACGTGTTCAAATGAGCGACAGCAGTTTCAACAACACAATTCACTTCATACAAGCTTCTGCACACAGACAGGTACAAAGTCAGCTTCACCTGCGTGAAGCCAGGCAGAGCGAAAATCACCTGAGGTCACCAGACTTTACCTTCAAAGTAAAAGCGTAGAAATGCAAGTTTTGCACCCATAGAAAATGAGTATGTTGAATACACTATACAGTGATGCCACAGCTTGGTAAAATGGAATAAAACTACAGCAGAAATGGAAATTCAATCAAAAACCTGAAATTCCAGATCGTCCTCATCTTTAATTTTACTGTGTTTTTTGCGGCACCCATTCATTATTCATATAATGAGGTTTTAATTTGAAAGTGTTGTTTCCAGGAATCTTGACTCCAGCCTGACGAGTCCTGACAGCTGCAGGGAAGCTTTTACATGAAGATAATAAACTGAGACTCACTGTGTATCTCCTGTAGTCCGGTTTGTGTCCCCGAGCCGTGTTCCAGTACTGTGAGTACATCTCTGTTAATACACTCTTCAATAAACTGATTATTTAATAAACTCTCTGATTATTTAATAAACTCTCTGACTCTCAGTGTCATTTGAGAGGCAGCTTCAGTCTCTGAGCCTGTGATGAAATCTCTGCTTTCAGTGCAGTGTAAAATAAAGAGACGGTGTGTGTGTGTGTGTGTGTGTGTGTGTGTGTGTGTGTGTGTGTGTGTGTGTGTGTGTGTGTGTGTGTGTGTGTCAGGACTGTGGGAGGAGAATGATGTCGCTGAAGCGTGAACTTTCAGACTGCAGGATGGGAAGTGAAGGCTGAGATGAGCTCCTCTGCTCCGACACGGAGTTACATAACTGCTGTGTGTAGACACTGAGATAAGACACATGACTAATTAGTGAATATTAGTATTACTAGTTTAAGACGGTGCATTCGTCCAGGAGTGCTCCATCGTAGAAAAGGTTTCAGTCGTAGTCGTCTGGACGCTGTTTTCAGAATCAAGACGTTTCGGCTCCCATCCGGAAGTCATTCTCAATTGTGAAAATGGTCTGAGAACTCAGAAATGTAAGCTACTCTGTGTTGCTTAAGCCCCGCCCTCAGGAAGGAGTCTACCTGAGTGTCTGCTGTTTACCTGCCTAGTTTCACCTGAAACTGACCTAATTGTTTCCATGATGGCCCAGTAATCAGTAATCAGGCCTATTGTTTTCTGGCTGCACCTCCCTCATCACTGTTCAGTACCTGATTAGCATGTGATTGGCTTGACCACGGTGTTAATACACTGTGGTAAACGGTTGGCAGGTTGAATCTCAGACCACCATTTCTGTTCAAAGAGGCGTTTTCTTTTTTCACAAAAATGGCTTCTTTGACTCCTCTTTCAAACCAACTCTTCTCTCTACTAAGAATCTTCACCTCGCTGTCTTCAGATGTGCGGTTTGTAGCTTTTAGATGCAAATGTGCGCGCTTAACAATCCCGAGTTAGACTCCTCGTCTGAGGAAGACTCCTTCCTTAAGCAACACAGAGTAGCTTAAATTTCTGAGTTCTCAGACCATTTTCACAATTGAGAAAAACAGTGTCAGATGACTACAACTGAAACCTTTTCTACGATGGAGTTTACACTCCTGAAAACTTTATTGTTCTCAGAGATGATTTGTGTACTAGACTGTCACTACACATCACACAAGCAGGTACACTGTCATGAGCCATTCTGTGTACAAATTGAATGTTTGGTTATTTCCTGTTTTATATTTGAAATATTCTAACCTGCAGCACTTCGTGTGTCTCTTAGTTTTGCTTCCTACCAAGCAAACCGACTGGCAATTTTTGATTGATTGCTGTGATTGTTCTGCAGACATGAGCCTGTCATGGTTCTTGTTTTGTTTCTCACCTGTTTGAGTGTATTTAGTCTGTGGCATCGTCCTGTCTTTGATTCTGTGATTGTTCTCACCTGTGTCTCGTTGTCTCACCTGTCTAAATGTATTTAGTCTGTATTTAGCCCCGGTCCGGTCCTCTGTGTTTCTTAGACTCATGCGCTGTTTCTGGTGTAGTTTCGTTTATGGATTTTTGGTTTTTGCCGGCTCCCTGTTGAACTTGTTTGCCTCTTTTTGACGGCTTACCTGCTTGTGACCACTGCCTGCCTGTAACCCGAGGGAGCCTTGTTCTTTTCATTAAAACTGTTGAACTGAACCTGCTCTACCTGCTGTCTGCATTTGGGTCCTCACCCTGTGTCCTGGCTCGACACTTAAACGTGATAGTACTAGATGCTGCTACAATAAAACTTTATTAAAGTGAAAATCAAAGTCAACAGTTTGTACACAAGTTCAGCCTGGAGATCATTTCATCATTTCTAAGAAGAAAATATTTCTGGCATTAAAGGCAGAATCAGTGAGCCAAATGTTAACCACAGTGAAGTCTCGTCCACCACCAACATTTGAACCACAGGACTGGAAGTTGTCTCCCTCCTACAGAGACACTGAGGAACCTGGTGACCAGAACCCAAAGCCAGGATAAAGAGATTCAGTGAATGTGGTGTTGAAGGTGTGGAGGTGGATCAGTGTGTCAGAGGAGACTCTGTAGAAGGACAGAGCGCCAGCAGGACAGTTCACATACACTGCTGCTCTGTTAGAGATGGAGGAGGAGATGGATGTTACTCTGTTTTTGTGACAGACAGAGTAACCATAGTCTGAGCACTTCAGACTCCAGGACTGATTATTCCATCCAAACCTGCAGTCAGCACTGTTTCCTCTCCTTCTGATTCCTCTGTAACTCACTGATATATAAACCTCTCCTCTCCATTCGACCTCCCAGTAACAGCGACCAGTCAGACCATTTCTGCACAGCAGCAGCCAGTGGTCAAATCTCTTTGGATGATCAGGATATGGCCGCTTCTTTGTCACCACTGTCACCTTCCTGTTGTTGTCAGACAGTTTGAGGTTTATGTTAATGGAGTTTGTGTCCACTGTGAGTTCACAGGAATCTGATGGAGAGAAAAAGACACAACACAGCAGCAGTTTATCACCAGACACATCTGAAGGGCTTATTCTTGGTTTACTGTTGTTCATTTCTATAAAGTTTAATGACATTTGTCAGTGATGTTTTAATCAATAAACACCACAACCATCATTGTATTTAAAGAGAAACTGTGTGCTGTTTAGTCATCATTAATTAAACTGAATCCTGTCATGGGGCAGCAGGAGAGTGGCAACAGGGGAAGGACCAAAATGCAGACAGTTGATACGGTGAGATGAAATCAGTGGTTTAATGACAAATAGCTTGCTTTAAAGGTGTCCTGTCAACAGTTGTACAGACGTCTCTTTTATAATGGTGGCCAATGGAGAAAATGCCACAGGGGATTTTTTCATTGCAAAACTGCGAGTGGCCACTGGAAAGAATTGGCTGCTAGGCTGAGCGGCGGCGCCATATCCAGTCTGTGTCCCTGTGTGCACCTCACTCACTGACTTGGCAATGGTGATGCACAGATTTGATAGGCTGAGTAGCATCACGTGAGATGATTTACAACGCATGCAATTGGTCTGTGAGTTTCCTGGGCTGCTAAACCAGCGCAGTAAAGGCTACAAAAGCTGCGCGGTTAAAATAAAAACGCTCCATCAAAATGTAATAATTCTCAACATTTATCGATATTCTCTACAGGAGACAGGGGAAAGAGAGAGGGCAGCAGCCGGGTCAGATATTAACAGCGCTTGGAGCAAAAGTGCCCTTGAATGCTCATTAATGTATTTTTTTTGCTGTCCTAACTTGTTATTTTTCAAATAAAACAAATCTTTGTGCCTCAAATTGAGTGTTTATTTGACAATATAACATAAAAATTATACATTACTTCAGAGGTTAGTAAATGCCCCTTAAAATCAGTTCAAGGAGCAAAATATATGCTACCAAGGAAGCCCTCCTCGCCCTCCAGGGGGGAATCCCCCCTATTAAAAATGAACAAATCACCTGCTGTGTACAGGTTAAGGTTAAAGTTCGGTTGACAGAAGCTTGAAAGCAAAAACACAAGGCAAGACAGCAACTTAGGCTACGTTCACACTGCAGGCAAAAGTGACCCAAATCAGATCTGTTTTTTGTAAACAGCACAAATCACATGGAATCTGATCTTTTCAATTCTGATCTGGGCCAATTTCATATGTGGTCCTGAATCAGATACAGGTCTGATTTTTTGCAATGCGACCTCAGTGTGAACAGTCATATCAGAATTTATGAGACTTTTACCTCAGTCAATATCGACATTCGTCACAATTCTGTGGTGGCGAGAGTCACTCGGTATACAATACAGTATTCCATTACAAACATGGAAGACAGACTTTTGTGCATGCAGGTCATTCCAGGACCGTGACCACACTGGTATCTGATATTGGCCACATTAAAAAAAATGTGAACAGAGGAACTGTCAGCAGACAGACACGGGACACAGAGGTTAGTACTGAGACGAGGGAGTTTATTGAAGCGGCCAGACAGAGAAAAGCAATGATGGGAGCTAAGCTATAAAGTCTATGGGTCTTATCTTGATGGCGCTGTGTAAGATCCACATCCCACAGGAAACCGGGAGCTGACAAGAAACACACACGGAGAAGTCAGCCAAATTTGTCCAGAAGCTGTGGTCAGGTTGAGTTCTCCAGAGGTTAGAACCAGACAGTGAGTGAACCGGGAGTGAGACTATAGTGTGGAGTAGATGATTAGTGGCAGGTGTGTAATGAGCTCAGGTGAGTTCACTGCTGATTGCAGTGGGTGGAGCTGATGGTGTCTGTGTTGGTGGGGCAGGAACAAAAAAATCTGATCTAATAATAAATCTGAGTGAAAAAGTGAAAATGAGGACGGCTGATGAGGGAAAGAGGAAGCAGATAAGATGGGCGGGGCAGTCAGGTGATGGGGAAAGGAGGGAAGGTCCGAGGGCACCTGGTGGGTGGATGGAAAATGGCAATGAAGGGGCCTGGGGAATTAGAAATGTGGCTGGAGAGGAGGGACAGAGAGACAGACTGACAAATCCACACTTACACTTCCTCAGACCAGGTTTCAGCCTCTGCTCTCCACCATGGTCCAGCCTGGAGGAAGAAACACAGTCAGAGTGATTTTCTATCCAACATGAGTCCTAACTGCTGCTCAACATGAAGCAGTTTGTCAGAGTGACAGAGAAACAGG
Source organism: Siniperca chuatsi (assembly GCF_020085105.1). NCBI lineage: Eukaryota > Metazoa > Chordata > Actinopteri > Centrarchiformes > Sinipercidae > Siniperca > Siniperca chuatsi. The sequence goes on from NC_058057.1 coordinate 28,414,431, forward strand.
CTGAAACTCATCTGTGGCAACTGTCTCCATCATTCTGATGAAGATATAAATAAAATCCAAGATGGCGTCGCGGATGGCTGCCTTTGTGTGTTGGTGTGTGTTGTTTTGTTTGTAAGTTCAGTTTTCTGCTGTGATAACCGGAGCTCTTTCAACAGAGAAGAGCTCATGAACATCAGGGGAACTTCACCAGCGGACTTACAGTGCCTTGCGAAAGTATTCGGCCCCCTTGAACTTTGCGACCTTTTGCCACATTTCAGGCTTCAAACATAAAGATATGAAACTATTTTTTTGTGAAGAATCAACAACAAGTGGGACACAATCATGAAGTGGAACGAAATTTATTGGATATTTCAAACTTTAACAAATCAAACTGAAAAATTGGGCGTGCAAAATTATTCAGCCTCCTTAAGTTAATACTTTGTAGTGCCACCTTTTGCTGCGATTACAGCTGTAAGTCGCTTGGGGTATGTCTCTATCAGTTTTGCACATCGAGAGACTGAAATTTTTGCCCATTCCTCCTTGCAAAACAGCTCGAGCTCAGTGAGGTTGGATGGAGAGCATTTGTGAACAGCAGTTTTCAGTTCTTTCCACAGATTCTCTCTTGGATTCAGGTCTGGACTTTGACTTGGCCATCCAACACCTGGATATGTTTATTTTTGAACCATTCCATTGTAGATTTTGCTTTATGTTTTGGATCATTGTCTTGTTGGAAGACAAATCTCCGTCCCAGTCTCAGGTCTTTTGCAGACTCCATCAGGTTTTCTTCCAGAATGGTCCTGTATTTGGCTCCATCCATCTTCCCATCAATTTTAACCATCTTCCCTGTCCCTGCTGAAGAAAAGCAGGCCCAAACCATGATGCTGCCACCACCATGTTTGACAGTGGGGATGGTGTGTTCAGGGTGATGAGCTGTGTTGCTTTTACGCCAAACATAACGTTTTGTATTGTTGCCAAAAACTTCAATTTTGGTTTCATCTGACCAGAGCACCTTCTTCCACATGTTTGGTGTGTCTCCCAGGTGGCTTGTGGCAAACTTTAAACAACACTTTTTATGGATATCTTTAAGAAATGGCTTTCTTCTTGCCACTCTTCCATAAAGGCCAGATTTGTGCAGTATACGACTGATTGTTGTCCTATGGACAGAGTCTCCCACCTCAGCTGTAGATCTCTGCAGTTCATCCAGAGTGATCATGGGCCTCTTGGCTGCATCTCTGATCAGTCTTCTCCTTGTATGAGCTGAAAGTTTAGAGGGACGGCCAGGTCTTGGAGATTTGCAGTGGTCTGATACTCCTTCCATTTCAATATTATCGCTTGCACAGTGCTCCTTGGGATGTTTAAAGCTTGGGAAATCTTTTTGTATCCAAATCCGGCTTTAAACTTTTCCACAACAGTATCTCGGACCTGCCTGGTGTGTTCCTTGTTCTTCATGATGCTCTCTGCGTTTTAAACGGACCTCTGAGACTATCACAGTGCAGGTGCATTTATACGGAGACTTGATTACACACAGGTGGATTCTATTTATCATCATCAGTCATTTAGGTCAACATTGGATCATTCAGAGATCCTCACTGAACCTCTGGAGAGAGTTTGCTGCACAGAAAGTAAAGGGGCTGAATAATTTTGCACGCCCAATTTTTCAGTTTTTGAATTGTTAAAAAAGTTTGAAATATCCAATAAATTTCGTTCCACTTCATGATTGTGTCCCACTTGTTGTTGATTCTTCACAAAAAAATACAGTTTCATATCTTTATGTTTGAAGCCTGAAATGTGGCAAAAGGTCGCAAAGTTCAAGGGGGCCGAATACTTTCGCAAGGCTCTGTATTTCCCTCTTTTCTGCTGTCATCAGTGGAATTATTGGACATTCTGGTCAAAGGTGTTCTTACCTTTGCTCGTGCAGTGAAACGCTGGAGGAGAGGAAAATGTGCGTGTCTGCCGGCGCTGATTTAGTACACATTACTGGGAATATTTCTCTCCAACCTGCGTTCACTGTGCAATAAACTAGATGAACTTCAGCTACTGATGAGGAAAAACAGAGACTTTTATTCATCTTCCGTTTTATGCGTCACTGAGACGTGGCTGTGTGGATCAATACCCCAGATAGCACACATACGACTCGCCGATGTCTCAGCGACGTTTTGGCGATTAGCAAACGCTCTAAATCCTACATCTTACCAATGCAACTTTAATAAGTCGGGCCAACGTCTGCAAGACGCATGTGTGCTATCTGGGACTGGACTCTGCGCTGCAGCTGGCATGCTTCCAAGTCATCAGAGCGGATCGCGACACAGAACTTTCTGGCCAAACGATGTATCTGTTCATAGTGGCTGGTAAAACGACATGACAGTGATTCAACAGCACTGTTCTCCTGATCTGGAATATTTATTCATAAACTGTAAAACCTTCTACTCCCCCAGTGAGTTTGTTTCATTCATTCTGGTCGGTGCTTACATTCCACTGCAGGCCAACATGCAGGACCCACAGCGTATGCTCGCTGAGCAGATACTGAGTGTGGAGCGGACAAACCTGGACTTCTTAGTTATTGTCTTTTGTGACTTTAACAAGGAAATTCTCAGTTTATTAAATGGCCGACCAGAGAGGAGAATATTCTGGATCACTGTGACACCACAGTAAGCAGTGCCTATCACGCCGTCCCCACGCTTCACTGGGACACACTGACCTGATTCCTGTATACAGGCAGAAATTAGAACTGTTTAAACCTGTTGTGAGGACATCAAAGCAGTGGACCAGTGAAGCTATGGAGGACCTTCAGGCATGCTTGGACTGCACTGACTGGGATGTTTTCAGGATTTCTACCAATAGTCTGGATGAGTTCACAGAGGCTGTGATGTCATACATCAGCTCCTGTGAGGACTGCTGTGTACCATCATGCAGCAGGGTTATAACAATGGCAAACCCTGGCTCACAGGTAAACTCAGACAGCTGTGGTTGGAAAAGGAAGAAGCATTCAGGAGTGGAGACGGGGACAGGTTTAGAGAGTCAAAGTACAGGTTTAGCAAGGCGGTGAGAGAAGCTAAACGACTGTACTCTGAGAAACTCCAACACCAGTTCGCAGCCAATGACTCTGCTTCTGTCTGGAGGGGGCTCAGACAGATCACCAACTACAAACCAAAAGCCCCCCCCCACTCCATTAATGACTTGCGCCGGGCCAACCAACTGAATGAGTCCTACATGTTGCTTTGAGAGACAATGAGACAATCCTGACACCATCCCCCAGCCCTACCACAACTGCACACCCCAGAAGCTCCCCCCTCCCCTACCGCAACAATGACTCTCTCCTTTCTGGAGAAGGACGTCAACAGACTGTTCGGGAGGCAGAACCCCTGAAAAGCAGCCTGTTTTCACCTAAGTTGTGTCCTTTCCCCTCTGCTCTTCTCCCTGTACACCACCAACTGCACCTCCAGTCACCAGTCTGTCAAGCTCCAGAAGTTTGCAGATGACACCACCCTCATTGGGCCCATCTCTGATGGGGATGAGTCCACCTACAGGTGGGAGATTGACCACCTGGTGACCTGGTGCAATCAGAACAACCTGGAGCTCAATGCTCTAAAGACAGTGGAGATGGTTGTGGATTACAGGTAAAACCCAGCCCCACCTGCCTCTATCACCCTGTGTGACTCCCCAGTTGACACTGTGGAGTCCTTCCGCTTCCTGCACCATCATCACCCAGGACCTCAAGTGGGAGCTGAACATCAGCTCCCTCACCAAGGAAGCCCAGCAGAGGATGTACTTCCTGCAGAAGCTGAAGAAGTTCAACCTCAGACACTCCCCTCCGGCAGGAGGCTGCGGTCCATCAAGACCAAAACCTCACGCCACAAAAACAGTTTCTTCCAGACTGCAGCCTGCCTCCTCAACAAGGCTCCCCACTGACAATGAGTCATACCCCCCCAACCTCTCACTACATGTTTTATTGACGTAAAGTCTACATACCTGACTCAATGTGTTACATTAATGCACATCTTCTGGACTACTATCTTGCACATTGCAAATATTTTTGTACTTCATACTGTGAACTCTTGGACATTCCTGTGTAAATATATTGCACATCCCTGTACAAACAGTAATTTAAATAAGTCATATTGTACATATTCTTTACTATTTTTATAATATTTTTCCACATCTTTCTTATTGTCTATTTTATATTTATGACTTTTGACTTGCAGTACTTGCTTGCTGTCTTTCCTAATATTTTATATTATATGGGGTTATTTCAGTCTGGACCAAAGAATGGGTGTTTCCATTCGATAAAACTTCTGGGGATTCATGTTTCCTAACTCAGGCCTACTCACTCCTCTGCATGGCCGGTGCCAGGAGTTTTTCTCTCCCCCTAACGGGGGAGCTTGACCAATATGTGGGGGTGCTAAGAAAATAGTTTTTCATGACTTCAGAGTTACTTTATAATGAAGTTCTCGTTTTTTCAATAAAAGCAGAAATGGCACAACACATTCAATATAAATATAGTTTTTAATTGAATTTGGCCAAAGAATATTCAACAAAATTGCTATAAGCTTAATACAAGTGACCACAAGGCAATGACAAAAACATCTTTCACATGCAAAGGTGAAAGACTAAAGCACTGGACAGCGCCTGTGCAGCCGCAATTAATAACAAGAAGTGCATTTATTCCATATGCATAATCAGACAACTGTGCATTGGTAGTAATGTTTCCGATGAAATGGCTGTCACAGTGTCAGAAATTAAATTAATAATATCCAGAGAAGCGCAGTGCATTGAGCCCATGCCTGTTAACTGTGCACACACTTGTAAATGAACTGGCTTTAATCACAATCTTAGTGATTATATTTCTATTACAAACAAAAATAACTTGTAGGCCGACGGTATACATGTGTCCTGCTGTGCATTGGTTATAATGTTATGGATTAAATGTCTGTCACAATGTCAGAAATGAAAGGAATAATATCCACAGTGCAGCCACAACAAGAAGTGCATTTAGCCTATGCTTATCAACTGCACGTGCAGCACGAGCTCACAGCCAGGGATCAGACTGGGAACAGAATGGCTGGTTATTAACTTTTTTATATGTCTTTATTTAAAAATAATAAAAATACTAAATGTGTGAGGTGGCTTAGCTGGGGCTATGCAGATTTGTGGTGTGGCTATAGCACACCCTTGATCCGGTGTAGCGCTGTGCCTGCTCCTCTGAACAGAAGTAAGAGAAATAAGACATCCTTCATGATGACAGATCAGAGTGAAGGACATGGAATTAAAGAAATTAGAGGCACCTGCAGTGTCTGAGTTGTTGTTGTCTGTCCATACCTGAGAGTTTCCAGTCTCCAGTGTGGATCCTTCAGTCCAGCAGACAGCAGAGTCACTCCTGAGTCTCCTGGATGATTGTAGCTCAGGTCCAGCTCTCTCAGGTGGGAGGGGTTGGAGCTCAGAGCTGAGGCCAGAAAAGCACAGCCTTCCTCTGTGATCAGACAACCTGACAGACTGGAATAAGGAAATTACTGTAAACATAGTGTTTTAGAAAATGAGTTTGTCAGTGCATGTTTGTGTTTGTCAGTCAGCCTTAACAGAGAAGTACATAATTGAAAACCACTGGTCTTCAAATTTAATCTGATTATTACCTGTGTTTTGTTGTCAGTGACAATCAAACAAAAAAAAAGTAAGACGAAGATTTTATGAAACTGAAAATTACTTGAGGGAAATGGCTCTGCAAAACCAGTGTGATGCTTAACAATGAGCTTAATCCTGACCTGAGTGTTTCCAGTTTAGAGTGTGGACTGTCAAGTCCAGCAGACAGCAGCTTCACACCTGAATCCTGCAGGTTGTTGTTACTCAGGTCCAGCTCTCTCAGACTAGAGGACTGGGAGCTGAGAACTGAGGACAGAGCTTCACAGCTTCTCCTTGACAGATTACAGCCAGTTAGCCTTAAAAGAAATGGGCACATTTGACACAATTACCAACATAAACTACCATGTTCTGAACAGACACATTACAAACAAAAAGTAACATTTGCATTTTGGAACATAAAACAGATAACTTAACAAACTACTCAGTTCAGCATTGGGCAGGGCATGATGGGAAATATGGGTCATTGTTATCACTACAATACTCTCAGCACTGTGCAGCACATGTAGCAAAGTGCAGTGTGCATCACATTTGAGTAGACAAAGCTGTGTCTTCACGGTAAGTTGCTAACTAGTTTGTGAAATACAACTCAATATAACTTTAACATAACCCTGTCCCTGACACATCACATCACACGTCCTTATCACATCTGTTTGCTGTGTTAGTGAGGTAGCTAGCCAGCTATACTTTGTCAGTACAGTCAGTAATGTAGCAGATTGAAAGGTTAGCATCAGAGCATCTTTCCATCATTCTGCAGCTCAGCAGATGATGGTACAGTGGCGGTTGAGTCTGTTGAATGTGACGCAACATTTTTACCTAGTTGGTGAGATGCAATGCTGGAAATATTAAAGAATATTTAACTTAAATATTATTTTAATAAAGTTATTTGTTTAAATGAAAGTAGCCTGATCTGAACATATAGTACCTTTGCATTGGCATATAGGTTGACAAATGTATATGTTGAATTAATCCAGACAGAAAACATTCACTATATGGCGGTGCACAATCTACACAGCCACTATATGCCGCCATATTGGTAATCAGTTACTTTTCCCCTCTAAAATCAGGATCGTATCGGTTTCAAAAATCCCTCATCAGTCAGGGTCTATTGCTCTTATTATTTAATGTAATTGAAAACCATGTTTTCAATCAACCATGTTTTCAATTATGCATTGTTTTTATTTTCTCTGACTCATGATTAGCTACTTTACATTTGTCTGTGTTTGTAAGTCAGCCTTAACAGAGATGTACATAGTTGAAACCTCTGGTCTTCAAATGTAATCTAATTATTGCCTGTAGTATTTGTACATGGTTTTGAAAAAAAAGACAACAGAAAACAGATATATTTAAGAGGAGATTTCTGTTGTGACAAAACTGGACATTACTCAAGGGAATGTTTCTGCAAAACCAGTAATTGACATCAGCTTAATACTGACCAGAGAGTTTCCAGTTTCCAGTGTGAACTTTCCAGTCCAGCAGAAAGCAGCTTCACCCCTGAATCCTGCAGGTTGTTATTACTCAGGTCCAGCTCTCTCAGATGGGAGGGATTTGAGCTCAAAGATGAGGCCAGAGATGCACAGCCTTCCTCTGTGATCAGACATCTTGACAGACTGGAATTAGGAAAATATCGTTAACTCAGTGTTGTATAAAATCTTGCAAACAGGAAAATCCTGTAGATTTTGACCATCTTCACTAACATGAACCTAAAGTTGGATGATCAGGATTTTAAAGAGCCACTGTTTAACAAACAGCTGAATTCTGACCTGAGAGTTTTCATTGTACAGTGTGGACTGCTCCAGTCCAAGCAGACAGCAGCTTCACTCCTGAATCCTGCAGGTTATTGTAACTCAGGTCCAGCTCTCTCAGACTAGATGACTGGGAGTTGAGAACTGAGGACAGAGCTTCACAGCTTCTCCTTGACAGATTACAGCCAGTTAGCCTTAAAAGAAATGTGCACATTTGAAAACATTGCTCTTAATAATTAATGTGATTGAAAGCCATGTTTTCAATTATGCAATCTATACTATTTTACATGGCTAATGATAAGCTACTTGACATTTGTCTGTGCATGTTTGTTTGTCAGTCAGCCTTAACAGAGATGTACATAATTGAAACCCCCATCTACACCTACAGAGCTTTGTTGGAGGCTTTGACCACTGGCAGCAGCCTCAGAAGAGCCTCCTCTGAAGCAGAGTATTTCTTCAGGTCAAACACATCCAGATCTTTTTCTGATGACAGTAAGATGAAGACCAGAGCTGACCACTGAGCAGGAGACAGTTTATCTGTGGAGAGACTTCCTGATCTCAGGACCTGTTGGATAACCTTCACTAGAGAACAGTCCTTCAGTTCATTCAGACAGTGGAACAGATTGATGCTTTTCTCTGAAGGCAAATTCTCACTGATCTTGTCCTTGATGTACACAGCTGTTTTCTGGTTGGTCTGTAAGCTACTTCCTGTCTGTGTCAGCAGACCCCGTAGGAGAGTCTGATTGGTCTCCAGTGAAAGACCCAGGAGGAAGCGGAGGAACAAGTCCAAATGTCCATTTGGACTCTGTAAGGCTTTGTCCACAGCACTCTGATAGAGATGTTTTAGTTTAGGTTTCTCTCTAAAGACTTTAGGCAACTGGGAGGTTGATTGTTCTTCTGACAGCAGATTGACACCAGAGTTGATGAATGTCAGATGGACATGAAGAGCAGCCAGAAACTCCTGAACGCTCAGATGGACAAAGCAGAACACCTTGTCCTGGTACAGCCCACTCTCCTCTTTAAAGATCTGTGTGAACACTCCTGAGTACACTGAGGCTGCTCTGATATCGATGCCACACTCTGTCAGGTCTGATTCATAGAAGATCAGGTTGCCTTTCTGCAGCTGCTCAAAAGCCAGTTTTCCCAGAGACTCAATCATCTTCCTGCTCTTTCTATTCCAGAGTGGATCTGTCTCAGCTCCTCCATCATACTTGATGTTCTTCAGTTTGGACTGAACCATCAAGAAGTGGATGTACATCTCAGTCAGGGTCTTGGGCAGCTCTCCTCCCTCTCTGGTCTTCAACACATCCTCCAGAACTGTAGCAGTGATCCAGCAGAACACTGGGATGTGGCACATGATGTGGAGGCTTCGTGATGTCTTGATGTGGGAGATGATTCTGTTGGCCTGCTCCTCATCTCTGAATCTCTTCCTGAAGTACTCCTCCTTCTGTGGGTCAGTGAACCCTCTGACCTCTGTCACCATGTCAACACACTCAGGAAGGATCTGATTGGCTGCTGCAGGTCGTGTGGTTATCCAGAGGCGAGCAGAGGGAAGCAGGTTCCCCCTGATGAGGTTTGTCAGCAGCACATCCACTGAGGTGGACTCTGTAGCATCAGTCAGGACCTCATTGTTGTGGAAGTCCAGAGGAAGTCGACACTCATCCAGACCGTCAAAGATGAACACAACCTGGAACTCTTCAAACCTGCAGATTCCTGCTTCTTTGGTTTCAGTAAAGAAGAGATGAACAAGTTCCACCAAGCTGAACGTTTTCTCTTTCAGCACATTCAGCTCTCTGAAAGTGAATGGAAATGTGAAGTGTATGTCCTGGTTGGCTTTGTCTTCAGCCCAGTCCAGAGTGAACTTCTGTGTTAAAACTGTTTTCCCAATGCCAGCCACTCCCTTTGTCATCACTGTTCTGATTGGTTCATCTCTTCCAGGTGAGGGTTTAAAGATGTCTTCTTTTCTGATTGTTGTTTCTGGTCTGTCTATTTTCCTGGATGCTGTTTCAATGTGTCTGACCTCATGTTCATCATTGACCTCTGCAGTCCCTCCCTCTGTGATGTAGAGCTCTGTGTAGATCTGATCCAGAAGGGTTGGGTTTCCTGGTTTAGCGATCCCCTCAAACACACACTGGAACTTCTTCTTCAGGTTCAACTTGAAATTATGTCGGCACACTGCAGCAACAGTTCCTGAAGGAAAAAATTTTTTTCAGTCAGACACTTACATCAAGAAATTGACCATTGATAGCAAATGGATACATAGTTGGATTTGGCATGAAAGGCTCTGCTCTGTGAACAAACTCTTAAAGAATCAAAGCAGCAACAAGCACTTTGCTGGTGAAACATAAACCCCCAAAACAAATCATTGCTTCCTGTTTAATAAGTACTAACAGTTTCACAGTCACAGGTTGTCCATTTATAAATGGTTGCCAAACTCAAGAGCACGGACCTTATGTAATATGAGATGCTAGTGAGGAGAGGAGAGCTATGGACACATGAAAGTAGTGTGCTGCTGAAAGCGCAACTCTTTTTGTTGAGACTGTGATGGACAAAGAATGATATAGTTTGTAGACCAGAGTGGACCTGATGGGCTGCCCCAACCACAGAGTCAATAGCAACAACACTGTGGGAAAGTGGAGCGATGGTGGAAAACTACTCAAACTCACCAGGGTTCAGGTAAGGCCAGCATCCTTTCTTGTTGTTGGCAATCAAGGCATTACATTTATGTTAGAGCCTGTTAGCAGCTGGTACAGCCTAAAGGCTCTGTGGTATTTAGTCTCTAGGCCAAACCACAAATCATTTTACTACTGCTACTACCTGTGAACATACAGCTCAAAAAGGAAGAATTAATTGTGATTGCAGAGCAGAAAGAAGTTGACTTAGAAGAAAATATGGCAAAATTGGCTGTAACATGATTATTGGTGGATGTTCTCAGTTTAAAAGCTATTTGGTTAAAGAAAGAAAAGGAAAGAGCAGATAGAGAAAATGAGAAAGCTCACCAGGTGGAGAAAGTTAGAGCAACATGGTGGGAAGCTGAGCCATCTTTTGATATTAAGCAGGTGTGCATTTTTCTACCACCTTTTCATAGTAGTAATCCAGAAACTGATGGCTTCATTGCTGTGATGCCTGCACTCACCAAAGACCTCATTTTACTGGTGCAGTTTGGGTTTGTTGTGCCAAAACGTGCTTTAAGGTGCCATTCTCTTTATGCTACTCACAAAAACAAATGTTATACATCCTGTCCTTTAGTAACAGTGATATCGGTGTGCAGACACCTCACTGATATCACTGATGCTAACGTTGCCTGCAGACTAGCCAACATAAATGAATGCCAATGATGTTCTGACCGGTTTTAATCACCCGCTGCAGAGCCCTCCGGTCCTGGGCCGTGCACATACCATGCCAGTTTGTGATGTTTGCAATCAGGATGCTTTCTGTTGCTCCTCTGTAAAAGTTAATAAGAACTTGGCACGGGAATTTAGTCTTCTTAAGTTTCCTTAAGAAATAAAGCCGTTTCTGAGCTTTCTTTACCAGGTGGAGATGTGGGAGGACCATGTCAGGTTCTCTGTGATGCTGATTCTCAGGAACCTAAAACTGTTCACCTGCTCCACCTTAGCTCCACTGATGTAGACAGGGGTGTGTTTCTTTGCCTCTTTTTCCTAAAATCAACGATCAGCTCCTTGGTTTTGCTGACGCTGAGCAGTAGGTTGTTCTCTGTGGACCATTCTGCAAGATTGTTGATTTTGTTCCCATATGAAGTTGTTGTTTGTAATCCAGCTGATGATGGTGGTGTCATCTGCAAACTTCACCACAGAGTTGTCTCCGTGTCAGGAGCTGCAGTTGTGGGTGTACAGCATGAACAGGAGGGGGCTGAGCACACAGCCCTGGGGGGCTCCGGTGTTGAGCACTAGAGTGGAGGAGGTGTGACAGCCAATCTGTTTGTGAGGAAGTCCAATATCCAGTTGCAGAGTGTGGTACTCAAGCCCAGAGTGCTAACTTTTCCAGTCAGTTTTATGGGGGAGATTGTGTTGAATGCTGAGCTGAAATCAACAAACAGCATTCTGAAGTAGGTGTTGTTCTTCTCAAGGTTGGTGAAGACTGAGTTGACGGCAGTGGAGATGGCCTCCTCTGTGGATCTGTTGGCTCTGAAAGCAAAGTGGTGGGGGTCCAGACTGGCTGGGATGTTGTTTCTTAAAGCACTTCATCAGAATGGGGGTGAGAGCCACAGGGCGGTAATGATTTAGACTAGACACTGCTGACTTTTTAGGTACAGGGACGATGGTGGCTGTCTTGAAGCAGATGGGAATGTGTTATGTGATATGTTAAAAATAAATGAAACAGTGCTGCTCTGTGAGAGGAGGAGACACAGAGAAACTCAGGGTTTGTTGAAGAAGACCTGCCAGTGAGCCGGTTAGTTTCCTTCATCTCAGAGTTAAACTCAGAGTTTTCACTAAACCTGCTTTCTGGAATAGACCCCTGGTGAGAATATGACCAAACACATTTTGTCCATATCAGGAGGACTTAAATTTGACTAATTTGTATTTTGTATATTTCATGACATGCATGTGTGAAACAACAGCTGAACAATGACAATGATTAGCTGATCTGCTACATTAACGTCATTTTTAATCAACACCAATGCAAAATAATACACATTAATTCTGCAGCATCATAGAAAACTAAGCAGCAAGCAGGGCATTGCCAAGCAAAGGGCCTGTAGGTTTCCAGCCATGTGACATAACTAGCCGTCATGGAAGCACAGCAGCAGATGCTTAGCTTATAACCTGGCATAATGGTGAATAGGCCCTTGACAAGAGTGGTCATAGCCTGACTGTAAACACAGGAAACATGGCTGGCAGACTCTCAGAAGATGGACAGCAGCAGGGCGAACAGCACAACACCACCCGTTGTTGAAGTCATTCAAAACAGGAAACACAGTCTGTGTCTGGGCAGCTGTGGCAGCAAACAGTACTGGCATGAAGGTATCAGCAGATGACTAGTGAGAAGTGTCAGGTTATAATGACATGGTGTTTACCTGTGTTGGTATGAGTGTATGTACTTGTCAGCTGATAGCCAAGCAGCTGATGAGGCTTGCAGGAAGCCGCTGAGGCCATTCAGCTAATGCAAGTGCAACGCCATGCTCTTTGGATACTACAGTAAATCTAATGAATGTAAATGATTAACTGTGACTTTACACAGTTGTGGACAAACACAATTTCTAATGTAAACATCTCCCATGTTGCCTCCATTTACTCTTTCCATCATGTTAAATCTGTTAAAGTCCTCTTACTGCTCTGCAGACAGTCAGCCAGCTCCTCCTGCTTCATTCTCCTCAGGAAGTGCAGAGTGATCTTCAGAAATGCCTCTCTGCTGCTCCTCCCCTGCTCTTCCTCCTCACCGTCCAACACCTCCTCATCCTCCCTCTGACTCTCTAAGCATTCTGGGTAATCTGGACTCAGAACTCTGTGGAACTTCTTCAGCTCATTCTTCACAAAACTGACAATGTTTTCCTCCAGCAGCTGGAACAGAATAAAATTTAAAGTTTGACTCGTAGAACTCAACATCAGATCATCTGTGACAGACTGAAAGTCTGCTGGTCTGCAGAGTGCAGCATGGAGATTGTTTGGACTAGAATGGTGGTTTAGTATTAACAGTAGTTTCTGGCTACTGTGGTTAGCAATAGTAGCCGTGTTTGTACATTTACAAACCATAAATATGGAGTCCACTGTTTGATGTTGCTGGACAGACTGACCACTGGGGACCTTTGAGCTCTGCTGATGAACTCTGTGGAGAAAATATCCAGTTTTAATTATTGAATAATAATTTATTTTTCACAAAATATAGAATAACTGACCAAGACCCAATATCTCTTTTCAGGTGAGTCAGATAGTGACAAACTTAGGGAAACACAAGGTAACCCCTAGTTTCAGTTGGCACCAATAATGTTTTATGCTTTTCTGTAGTCCCATCCTCTGGTCTCCCTCTAATGGTACTTGGAGATTGTAGATGCCAGAAACCTGAACATTTCCACAGCAGACACAGTGCTGTTGAGGGGGAATGGAAAATGGGGGTAATAGTGTTGGTGGACTCCTCCTGAAGTCAGGAAAGCCCCCTCCACTTTTTCCTTTAAGCCCTTCAGTAATCATGAGTACTCAATGTACTTGCAGGTTTTAACATAAGAGTCACCAGGTGAAGACAATCTACATCTTAATCTCCTGAGTTTTAATGCTCCATTTATCACTATTTGCATTATCCATTAATTTAATCTAACACTCAATACTTATACTGCTTCCCTGGTTCTGGCCTCTGCCTGCCTGATTATCCATGTAAGCCTTTGTTCTTCATTAAATCATCTTAAATGCACCACCTCAACCTCCTATCCTGCGATTGAGTCCTATTCCTCATGTTTCTTAGTTACCCTGCTTGACAAACTGTGACACACACAGACAAAAAAAATGTTTTATTCTTAAGAACCCATAATTCCAGTTCAAATTTCCTGCTATCCATATACTCAGTGCTACTAAAATTAAAACTGCCCAATCTTTTAATCAGAAGTCTGACTTTTAAGCAGAATGTGGAGCAACTGGCACATAAACTATAGATAATAATGGGACAGGAAAATGATTGTACAGTCAACCATCACATCTGTGCTTGACTATGGAGATATCCTTTATTCTCATGCTGCTTGCTCTACCTGAAAACAACTTGTTGCAGTTTATCATTGTGCTTTGCATTTCATCACTGTGTAGTATATGAAACAGTAGGCTGGTCCTAAAACTGTATGTGCTTTTGTTTGTCTGGTTATGTTTTTCTTTCTCTCTGCTGTACTCAGGTCTGTCTTGCAAAAGAAATTTTGATCTCAATGAGATTACCTGATTAATTATATATACAGTTGTATGCAAAAGTTTAGGAACCCCTGACAATTTCCATGATTTTCATTTATAAATATTTGGGTGTTTGGATCAGCAATTTCATTTTGATCTATCAAATAACTGAAGGACACAGTAATATTTCAGTAGTGAAATGAGGTTTATTAGATTAACAGAAAATTGTTGATCCAAACACCCAAATATTTATAAATGAAAATCATGGAAATTGTCAGGGGTTCCTAAACTTTTGCATACAACTGTATTGTTAGGCTTTCGTAGGAGTTTTGTCCCTTCTTCCATGACAGCCCTAAATGAAATACCCCACTGAACACTGTGTATAGATGTGTATGTAACTATATGTGGGGATACTTGTAGGGGCAGGAACGTATGTGTTTCTATATGATCATATGTTTCTCATGTGAGATAAGAATATGTGCAGGCTGTGGAACCATTTGTTTCTTTCTGGGACAATAAAGACTATTTACCTCTGTAGTGTGTAGGGTGTGAAATAAATACTGGGCTAAATTGAATAATGTTATTGTACCTAAAAACTAAATTGCAGCTCATGTTAGCCTGTAGGACAAACCAAGATCCAGGGATGACTATTAAACCATGTGTCACAGAGTGTATATTTGTGCTTATTGTAGTTATATCATACCTGTTAATTTCTGGAGAACTAATAAGTGAAATAACTGCTTCTCTGGCTGGAGTGAAATCCTGCAGGCATTTGTTCCTCTGTCATGAAGCAGTAGAAGCATCAAACAATACAATAGGAAAAAGGGAGACTGTCCTGCTTGTCACTAGCTGTAAGTATGGTAACTGACTCTCTTGTACTTTCTCATCTACACCATTTGTTGGTGGTGCCATTTGAAAGGTAAGAGGATCTCAAAAGTCATTAGGATTCAGCTTCTAGGGATCATTGATGTCTGTACCATATTTAATGGCAGTCCTTTCAGCTGTTGTCTAGATATCTCACTCATAAATCTATTTTCATTCAACAAAGAATGAAGCGCGGACCAAGACACAATACCTATTTGTAGGAGAGTAAACAAGAGAACACATAAACTTCAGATTCTTACATTTGTTCAGCACGGTTAGGTCCAACTTTGAAGTCAGTAGGGAAACCCTTAGACCTGTCACTCTTCATGGACACAAAGCTGGGTTCAGGAGAGTCTGGTCTCTGCTGATGGATCCTGAGAGAAACAAAGACATGACAAGTCATGTGTGTCCTTAAGTATTAATCTTGAAGATTGTCTGTTTGATTTGTAAAATGGCACCTTTTGACCTGTGGTCACATCCAGTGTGTTTAGAGAAACCTTCAGTAAGAAACGCAGCTGCAACCAAAGGACAACATGGCTAACGAGCTCTAACGACTTCAGGCACATTGTTTTATTTTGAAGATAAGACAGTGATAGAAGATATACTGATGGCTCGTCTATTGATTTTCCTCTTTCATAAAAACACTACAGGTTAGCCATTAGCTTGCTGATGTAAAATTGCAGTTGTGGCAGTTCAGCGTGATGAAGTAAATCATTAGCTTGGAGAGTGAACAGGGTGTGACATTCAGACCTCCAACCTGACGACCCCTCCTCCAAGAGTCAGTGAGAAGAGGGGTGCCAGTGGGAAGTAAATCACTTCTTTTAATGCCACAAAAGTATAAAGAAGAAACATCATTGAAGCTGATGTTAAACAGGAAAAGTAGCCTATGGCTTACTGCTTGTTTAGCATTTATTATGAAAATTACCTTTTCTTGTAGTGTGTCAAGTGCGAAATAATTCCTAGGCTGAATTGGTTGACGTTATCGTAGCTAACATAGTCAGGTAAACAGCAGCTCAAGCTTAACCAAGATAACTCTTCTTTTTAGGAGAGTAAACAAGAGATCACAAAGATTTATGATTCTTACATTTGTTCAACACGGTTAGGTCCAACTTTGAAGTCAATAGGGAAACCCTTAGACCTGTCACTCTTCATGGACACAAAGCTGGGTTCAGGAGAGTCTGGTCTCTGCTGATGGATCCTGAGAGAAACAAAGACTTGACAAGTCAAGTGTGTCCTTAAGTGTTAATCTTGAAGATTGTCTGTCTGATTTGTAAAATGGCACCTTTTGACCTGTGGTCACATCCACTGTGTTTAGAGAAACCTTCAGTAAGAAACGTAGCTACAACCAAAGGACAACATGGCTAACGAGCTCTAACGACTTCAGGCACATTGTTTTATTTTGAAGATAACACAGTGATAGAAGATATACTGATGGCTCGTCTATTGATTTTGCTCTTTCATAAAAACACTACAGGTTAGCCATTAGCTTGCTGATGTAAAATTGCAGTTGTGGCAGTTCAGCGTGATGAAGTAAATCATTAGCTTGGAGAGTGAACAGGGTGTGACATTCAGACGTCCAACCTGACGACCTCTGCTCCAAGAGTCAGTGAGAAGAGGGGTGCCAGTGGGAAGTAAATCACTTCTTTTAATGCCACAAAAGTATAAAGAAGGAACATCATTGTAGCTGATGTTAAACAGGAAAAGTAGCCTGTGGCTTACTGCTTGTTTAGCATTTATTATGAAAATTACCTTTTCTTGTAGTGTGCCAAGTGCGAAATAATTACTAGGCTGAATCGGTTGACGTTATCGTAGCTAACATAGTCAGGTAAACAGCAGCTCAAGATTAACCAAGATAACTCTTCTTTTTAGGAGAGTAAACAAGAGAACACAAAGATTTATGATTCTTACATTTGTTCAGCACGGTTATGTCCAACTTTGAAGTCAATAGGGAAACCCTTAGACCTGTCACTCTTCATGGACACAAAGCTGGGTTCAGGAGAGTCTGGTCTCTGCTGATGGATCCTGAGAGAAACAAAGACTTGACAAGTCATGTGTGTCCTTAAGTTTTAATCTTGAAGATTGTCTGTTTGATTTGTAAAATGGCACCTTTTGACCTGTGGTCACATCCAGTGTGTTTAGAGAAACCTTCAGTAAGAAACGCAGCTGCAACCAACATAGAGAAACATAGAAATTGACAAATAAAACGCATCCTCAAAGCGGCTATAATCAATATTTTTATAATAACAATGTGTGAAATAAAGTGGAAACAATGTCCATCCATTAATTTTCTGCCTCTTATCCAGAGCTGGGTTCTCATGGCAGCAGGCTAAACAAGGTACTCCAGACGTCCGTCTCCCCAGTAACATTTTCCACCTCCTCCAGGGGATCCCTAGGCGTTCCGAAGCCAGATGAGATACACCAGCATGTTAGGGGTCTACCCCAGGGTCTCCACCCAGTTGGACATGCCCAGAAAACATCCAAAGGAAGGCCCCCAGGAGAATGCTGATCAGATGTAGAACCACCTCAGTTGGCTCCTTTCAACGCCAAGGAGCTCCCTCCTGATGTCTGACCTCCTTACCCTCTCTCTAAGGCTGAGCCCAGACACCCTAAGGAGGAAATTGATTTCTGCTGCTTGTATCCGTAATCTCATTCTTTCAGTCACATCCCGAAGCTCGTGACCATAGGTGAGAGTTGGAACGTAGATCGACTAGTGTGAGCAGAACCATCTACAGCTCAATGCGACAAAGTCTAAGGAGTTGGTTGTAGACCTACAAAGGGCCAAGGCACCAGTGATCCCAGTTTCCATCCAGGAGGTCAGTGTGGACATCGTAGAGGACTATGAGTACCTGGGAGTACACATGGACAATAAACTGGACTGTGCTAAGAACACTCAAGCTCTTTACAGGAAAGGCTAGAGCCGCCTCTATTTCCTGAGGAGGCTGAGGTCCTTCAACATCTGCCAGACAATGCTGAGGATGTTTTATAAGTCTGTGGTGGCCAGTGCTATCCTGTATGCTGTTGCATGCTGGGGCAGCAGGCTGAGGGACGGAAACAGACTCAACAAACTGATCCGTAAGGCCGGTGACATTGTGGGGGTGGAGCTGGACTCTCTGGCAGTGGTGTCAGAGAGGAGGATGCTGGTCAAACTACACGCCATCTTGGACAGCGTCTCCCACTCGCTCCATGACGTGCTGGTCAAGCAAAGGAGCGCCTTCAGCGGAAGACTCATCCCCCCAAAAAGCACCACAGAGCACCACAGGAAGTGTCAGTCTATATGACCCTAAGTCACTAAACTGGACATTGGATCATTAACATCACTGCAATACTTGAAATAATTGTGCAATATTCTCTGTTTAATACTCCGGTGCAATATACTCTGTTCTCAGTTTAATTTATTGATATTTAATCATACTTCTATTACTGCTGTGCAATATTCACCGTCTCATAATCATCTTAATAAGCTACACTTAACTTGACAATATTCATTATTGCACTATTACTTATTACTTATATTATTACATTGTATTATTATACCGTACATACTTATCAACCTGTAAATCCACTTTGTACTTTATTCTTATTTGAGCTTTT
Organism: Siniperca chuatsi; assembly: GCF_020085105.1. Taxonomy (NCBI): domain Eukaryota; kingdom Metazoa; phylum Chordata; class Actinopteri; order Centrarchiformes; family Sinipercidae; genus Siniperca; species Siniperca chuatsi. The sequence continues at coordinate 28,433,065 of NC_058057.1, forward strand.
ATACTTATATCCACTTTGTACTTAATTTATCTGACCTGTATTATAGTGTATTATATTTTTTGCTTAGAACTTCTATCCCTGTGTGCACTGACGTGATAGTGAGCAGCTGTAATGAAAGAGTTTCCCCTCGGGGATCAATAAAGTGATTCTGATTCGGAAATCGAAAGCTTTGTCTTCTGGCTCAGCTCCTTCTAATTCATGACGGTCCAGAGGCCAAAGTCATTATGGGTCCTCTTCTGGGGAAAAATCTTTATGTGATGTGCATACCAAACTTAGTAGCTGTGTAACAAATAGTTATTAACATATAGATATTTCACTCTGGACCGAAGTCTTGGACGGACAGACAGAAAATGCCATCACTCGTACGGCTAAAAACTTAAAGGCCCAGGGCGTCAAATGGCTCGCAGTTTTTACTGCGGCCACTTTGCCAAAATAACTGCACAGCTCAGCAGCAGAAATCATCATGAAACAAAAGAAACTGCTCACTGTTTGAAACTGCTCAGCAGCAAACAGCAGACAGACACAGTTAGAGAGCAGTTGGTGAAGATAGTGGAGCATCTAGCTGCTAAAGAGCCAAATACTTCCCTCAGGAGCTGCTGGAGACCAAACACAGAGCTGCATTAAATATAGATGTCATTGTGCAATATGTTACAGTTAAATAATGATGCTGTCATGGTAGCGTACCCTTCCTAGTGTCTTTGTCTGTTTGTAGCAGGCTCTTCAGACATTGAACGCAGGCTGGTTGCGTATTCCTTAATGGAGAAAGCAATTTTGTCAAGGCCCAGGCTATTGGTCATGCCAGCTATGGCTACAAATTTAGCAGTGATTTACAACCTCAAGCAAAGCCTCCAGACTGCTTCCCTTTCTGCTAGCCACCAGCCAGCACTCCAGCCTACAAGCCTCCAGCCTGCACCCCGGTCTGAGCTGTCTGTCCTGAGCTGGTCCCATCCAAGAACCCGTACCTAGGCACCCGGCTGGCTTTTGGAGGCCCTCGCAGCCATCAGCTGGATTTCCAGCCTGCTAACTCCAGCCTGCACCTCAGTCCATTCCTGTTTTTGAGACACCTTCTGGAAACCCATAGAGTTCCACAAGGTTCTGTGCTTGGACCGATTCTATTCACCTTATACATGCTTCCTCTAGGCAATATTATTAGGAAACACTCCATAAACTTTGTTATGCAGATGATACCCAATTATATCTATCGATCAAGCCAGATGAAACTAACCAGTTAACTAAACTTCAAGCATGCCTTAAGGACATAAAAACCTGGATGACCTGCAATTTTCTGATGTTCAACTCGGACAAAACTGAAGTTATTGTACTTGGCCCCAAACACCTCAGCAGCACCGTAAGTAACCTCGGAGTTATCTTTGATCAGGATTTATCCTTTAACTCCCACATGAAACAAACTTCAAGGACTTTTTTCACCTACACAACATTGCAAAAATCAGGCACATCCTGTCTCAAAATGATGTTGAAAAACTAGTGCATGCATTTGTTACTTCTAGGCTGGACTATTGCAATTCCTTATTATCAGGCTGCCCGAATAAGTCCCTTAAGACTCTCCAGTTGATCCAGAATGCTGCGGCACGTGTACTGACAAGAACTAGGAAAAGAGATCATATCTCTCCAATATTAGCTTCTCTGCACTGGCTCCCTGTAAAACCAGAATAGAATTTAAAATCCTTCTCCTCACCTACAAAGCTCTTAATGGTCAGGCACCATCGTATCTTAAAGAGTTCATAATACCTTATTACCTGACTAGGACACTGCACTCCCAGAATGCAGGGTAACTTGTGGTTCCTAGAGTCTCCAAAAGTAGACTGGGAGCCAGAGCCTTCAGTTATCAAGTTCCTCTCCTGTGGAATCAGATCCCAGTTTGGGTTCGGGAGTCAGACACCATCTCCACATTTAAGAGTAGGCTTAAGACTTTCCTCTTTGATAAAGCTTAGTTAGGGCTGGCTCAGGTGAGTCCTGAACCATCCCTTAGTTAAGCTGCTATAGGCCTAGACTGCTGGGAGACTTCCCATGATGCACCTCTTTCCTCTCTCCTTCTCTCCCTCTCCGTCTGTATGTATTTTTATCCCATTACTGCATGTTACTAACTCAACATCTTCTCTCTCCCGTAGTTTTGTGCTTTCTCGTTTCTCTCCTCTCTCCTTCTGTCGCTTTCAGCAGGTATTTCTGCCTCCGGAGCTGCAGAGTCTGGATCTGTGCTTGTGGGCCACCTGCTGCCCCCGTGTTCCTGCAGAGTCTGGATCTGTGGTTGTGGGCCACCTGCTGCCCCCGTGTTCCTGCTCGATAACTACTACTACAGTTGTTGTTATTGGCTTTGTTACTATTATTGTCATTATTATTCCTATGGCTGTCATTTCTAATATTATTACTTCATTAATATTACTACTACCATTACATTATTACTATCTTAAAATTATAGGTTGAATTTGCATTGTGCTTCCTCTCTCTCTCTCTGTCTCTCGCTCTCTCTCAAAACTGAACACGGCAGCGGCGGATGGCCGCCCACCATTGAGTCTGGTTCTGCTCGAGGTTTCTGCCTCTCTGGAAGTTTTTTTCTTGCCGCTGTCGCCAAGTGCTTGCTCATGGTGGGATTTGTTGTGTCTCTGTAAATAATATTATAAAGAGTTCGGTCTAGACCTGCTCTATAGGAAAAGTGCAATGAGATAACTTCTGTTATGAATTGATGCTATATAAATAAAATTGAATTGAATTACTGTCATGGTTTGACCAAAGACTACTGGCAGATTCCCTTGTCTCCAGAGTCTAAGGAAAAACTGCCTTCTCCACCTTCCCGAGTACAGGTTGCGGCCGCCTACTTGGATAGCGTTATCATTGCCACAGCATATGCGGCGGGTTTGTTCGAGTTGTGGTTTGGGGTGCTGGCCACGGAGGGCTAGCCCCCAGTTAGATAAAACAGCCATTGATGGCTCAGTCAAAAAAAAAAAGAGGTTAGGCGGTTCTTGGGGCTGGCGGCTTTTACCTGCGGTTCATTCCCGTCCGGAGCTGACAGTCCCTTGACCGCTGCATCCAGTGGACAGAGCGTTGCCAACAGGCAGTCGAGAGGGTAAAACAAGTCCTCTGTGGGACCTCCACACACCTGGATGACGTTATCATCCACAGTGACTAAGGGTGAGCAGTGTCAGGGAGAGGTGGGGCAGTGGCTAAGGTGAGCAGTGTCAGGAGAATGTCACAGCTGAATGTGATTAACTAATTATGCTCTCCTTATATACACAGTAGCATGTTGGACCTGGAAACACACACACACCAGCACCATGTCAGCCAGCCAGGGAGGCTGGACTGCCATTATACAGACAGATAAGCCTCGAAACCAGCATCGGAGCCGGGCAAGCGAGGCACAGTCTGGAGGAACAGCAACGACAGAGTCCAAACTTGTGTAACAAAAGCGGTGAATGAAGAAAACGTTACCTGTAAGCGGTGTCTCAGAAATCAGAAATACTTTATTATTGGTCCCCGAGGGGAAACTCTCTGCGTGTGTCTTGGAGCCAGAAGAACTCACAGTAGCACAAACACACTACAGGGATGAAACTAAAGAAACACATCGTCCCTCTTCTCAGGAGAGTTGGATAACAGACAGAAACATTTTACATTCTTACCTTTGATCAGCAGACTGCTGTCTATCTTTGACCTCAGGAGGTTCATACATCAACTGTTTCATGATGGACACACAGGGTTCAGGTCTAGGTTCCTGTCCAGGTCCTGGTTCAGGTCCAGGAGAGTCTGGTCTCTGCTGCTCTGGGCTTCAACACAACACACACAGAGCTTTGACTGTGAATAATGATGGTGGAGAGATTTGAGAGCTGAGCTCTGACATGCAGAAGAGTCAGACAGTCAGAGATCCTCATCTCACCTCTGAGCTCTGGTCCTTGTGCCATGTTCCCCACACAGACTGGTTTTAGATGGGGGGACTCCCTCCTCTCTGTCCTCACACTGATCCATAGCAGAGTCCACACCTTCACACAAACACAGCAACATGCTGAGAGAGCTGCACTCATCCATTACAACCAGCTTTACATCACAGAGCCACGCACTGCTCTCTGCCACAGTGTCATTCTTCATTCTACCACCAGATGGTGCCGTTATTTCAAAGAGTTCCACTGTTTATAAATGTTTAAGAAACAATAATAATCATTTCTTTACAATTATATTATGTGTCCACTAGAGAGTTCATATGGAGTAATTTATAGTTGTTATGTGTTTACAAACTGAGGACATTTATATAATTTAAATCTGCTGTGAGGTAGAATAAATACTCACCAGGTGAGTTCAGATCCACATCCAGTCACAGTCGTTCTACCTTCACCTGTAGAGGAAACACAAAGAGAGAAACTGCTGCTGATCCTCATTCATCAGTCCTTCATCATCAGTCTGAGGACGCTGTCGCACTCTCATAACTTCACAGTCAAAGTCTCGAAACATTAACGTGACATTAAATCAGTGTCACCTACAACCAGAAACCAGAGTTCAGCTCCAGTCACACAGCAGTAAGCTGCCAAGACTCCCTGTCAGGACTTTAATGAAATCTGACCACAGTCTGAAGTCTGACTTCACTGGAAATTCAAGCTTGCACACAATAATCACACTCATATCTACTGAAAAGAGCAAACCATGTGGAGTCTTTATATAAAAAGAGAAACTGTCCCCAAAACCTTAAACAGAAAAGGTAAGTGTGGTGTAATTATAAAATAAAAATAGAACTTTTTTTACTGTAATAAGTCTGTAACTTTTTTATAACCTACGATAAGAACATATTTGTAAGATACACACAAACTCAGGTATGTGTCATGTTCATGGACTTTGATAACGCAGACATCTCTCTGACTCTGAGATCGGACTCGGTTTTACTTTATTGATCAATAAAAGTTTAGTCACCTATCACTCAGAGACATGACATGTATTTAAAATAATCATTTACTGTATATATATGAAGATACTGATGCAATAATTTATTAAATATCAACTTAGACAAAAGTTGTTGTCAGCTTTGTCTTGACACTGAACAGTAATCTGTCTCTTTTATCCCTGAGGAGATTAGACAGCAAAGAAATAAACCCAGAAATTATTGTTCATATCCTGCTCATTTGTGTTGCCAAATACGTTTTAAAGGAAACATAACTGTCCCGATTATGTTCAGTATCAACATTTTTTGAATGAAGGAGGGGATAAGTTTTGTAGGTCAGAGGTCAGGGTGATGCTGGCCGTTAAAAGCCAGAAACAGAAACTTTCCTGAACCTTAACTAAGAACTGAGAGTGCCTAAACAGAACCATCAAAAACGTTTCAGCGTTTAACATTACATGTTATCTTGTTATTCTCATCTTGGTATCACCTTTGCCGTTTAATCAGTGCTGGATTTTATGGCTGAATTAGCAGAGCCTCGATAGTGAACATTAACAACACAAACTACTGTGAAAAACTAATAATTGTACAAGTACAAGCAAACTCTGTCTGACTAAACACAAAATGCAGATGTGATAAAGATACTCCATTATTCCAGAAATAGAATTTACTGTGTTTTGATTACAGTGATTCACTTTGTAGTTTATATAATAATTATGTAACATTTCTTTTATATTAATAAAGTAAAAAGATGTTGAATGTTGTTGGTTTGGATCTTTTGTTTGTGCTGCTGCAGCTCTCAGTCTGGTTAAATGACTGAATATCATAAATTAAAAGATGGTTTCAACAGTATTTCTGAGACGTCATTAAAGTTGAAAATCTTGCTTTATGACTTTTTATTACCTGTTAATCACTAACCACTGTGGACGGTGAACGTCCCTCAGTAACTGAATCACAGGGTTGTAAAAATGTGAGTCACTGTCAAAGACACTGATATTGCCACAAAACTTCTCTAACAATAATAATGGCACACAATTCCTGGCAACAATAAAAAGTTTTACAAAAACAAACTGTCCAAAAAATATTTGAGTTATTGTCTCTTATGCTGTGACTGACAAATACAACAGCCCTCTAATAAATCCAACCTTTGTGTTTGTATTGTATTTGTTGGTAGGAGGTCATTTTTAGTTTCATCATATATGTAGATGTTCTGATTTGCATTTTATTGTACATGGATTTCTAATATTTGTGCTCCTCTATAGACGTTTGTAAATGAAGGAGACACAATATTAGACACATAACGACAACACCACCACAAAGTAGAGGCTCAAAATTAGGTCAAAAATCAAACAACTAAATCATCTCAACAAACACATTTACAGTTTCTATTTTTCTGGTGACTTAGCAACAGGCTGAATTTCAGCTTTTCTTGTTTCCTCTGGTGTTTCGTTTGTTCCACCAACACAATCAACAAAGTAACACATCACTACTACCTACTCTACTGTTATCAGATCAGTTCAACACCCGCTGACACAAACATGATGAAAACTGTTCCGTTACCTTCTGATGGTGAAAATAATCAGCATGAAGCCGATGAGTGAAGGTGAAGTTAATCAGCAGCTTCAACCAGGAGACCAACCAGAGAAAGAACAGACGTGTAACTCACAGCAGGAGGTTTTCAAAGGTCTACTGATTCACACACAGTCTCAGCTCTCTGTATTCGTCTTCAAACTGAAGTGATCTTTAAGGAAACATGATCACAGAGCAGCTCTGAACTTTGGATGGAGCGATCTGGAAAAACAAGTCAAACATTAATAGACAGAATAAAACCTTATGATTTGGATCATAAAGATCTGAGGATACAGTTTTACCCTCAGTGCCTTTTATTATAGTCCAACAAGGAAATAAAAAGTGGCAAGGTGCCATTTATCACTGCAGTCTGTTGTATCTGTGTGATGTGAGCAAAATGGGACAAATACATCGTCCTTGTCTTCTTCATTATTATTATTATTATTATTATTATTATTATTATTATTATTATTATTATTATAACATCTGTGATGTTAACTGGTCCAGCACATATGATGATGGCATCATTAAATGTCATATACACAGTGGGGGCAATGTGTCTTTAGCAGTGTGTATGATGGCAATGTTTTTGTGAGGAAAGTGTGTGTAAATACAGTATGTTTGTGAGGACAGTATGTTTATGAGGACAGTGTGTGTAAATACAGTATGTTTATGAGGACAGTGTGTGTAAATACAGTATGTTTGTGAGGACAGTATGTTTATGAGGACAGTGTGTGTAAATACAGTATGTTTGTGAGGACAGTATGTTTGTGAGGACAGTGCATTTCACAACAGTGTATGTAAGAGGACGGTTTGTAAACGGTGTGTGTGACAGTGGGTTTGCAAAAAAGTATGCATGATGACAGTGTATATTTGAGAAGAAAGTGTATAAGGGCAGTGTGTATGAGGGAAATTAGATTTCCTACAGTGTGTGTCAGGACAGTGGTGTGAATGGGGACAGTTGTTTGCCTACAGTGTGTATAAAGTGTGTGTGAGGACTGTGTGTTTGCTGACAGTGTTTACAAGGACGTTGTGTGAAACAACAGAGTGCATGAGAAGTGTTTGTGTGTGTGTTTTTGATAAGTGTTTATGAAGACAATGTGTGTCTAGATTTAATAGTCAAGATTCAAAGATTTATTTTTCATATACTCATTTTGTGCACTCAGCTCGGCCTGCTGCGTAGCCTCTGATAGGACAGCCCAACACCTGACCTCTCATCACCACAGTTTCCTGTACCATAGCTTGTTTATATTCCGGTATGAGGAAGATGGCAGCGTGATCTGACTTGCTAAATAGTGGGAGACGATTAGCCTTGTAACCTTATTTGTGGATTTTTGGATATTGCCTGTCAACCGTTGGATTTGCTTCTTCTGTTTGAGACTGCTTACCGGCTGTGAGCTACTGTTGCCTGTCTTCTCCAGTGTAAGCCTTTTGTTAATAAATAGTTATCTGCACCAGCTCTGCCCGCTAGTATGTGTTTGGGCCCTATTCCCTGTTTCCCGGCTTGACTAATTATAACAGTGAAGAGTAATAAAATGGGTATGATTGATTGGGGAGTAAAGTCAGTTATCTGCGTGGCTGGGATCCTTAATGATTCTCCTAGCCTTATTCTTGTAGTGCCTGGTGTAAATATCCTTTAGGCAGGGCAGAGCCTATTGTATGTTCAGCTGAATGAACCAGTCTTTACAGGGCCTTGCGGTCCTGCTCGGTGCTGTTTCTGTACCAGGCAGTGATGTTCCCCGTCAGGATGCTCTCGATGGAGCAGGCTCACAATGCAGCCCTGAGTTAAGGATAAGGGTGGATGAGTTGTGTCTACCCACCCTCACCACCTGGGGTCTGCCCATCAGGAAGTCAAGGATCCACCTGCACAGTGAGGTGTTTAATCTCAGCTTTGTGACGAGCCTGGAGGTAACTGTGGTGTAAAGAGTTTCCCCTCGGGGATCAATAAAGTATTTCTGATTCTGATTCTGTTAAACGCTGAACTGTCAATGAACCACAGTCTTACATAGCTCCCTTTGTTGTCCAGGTGAGATAGGGTGGTGTGGAGGTTGTGTGCTATGATGTCTTCTGTTGATTGGTTGGGACGGTAGGAAAAATGTAGTGGGTCCAATGTGCTGGGTAGTGAGGAGCAGATGTAGCCCTTGACCAGCCGTTCAAAGCACTTCATCACTACAGAGGTGAGTGCCACTGGGCGGTAGTCATTCAGGCAGACTGGTCTTGTTTTCTTGGGCACAGGAATGATCGTGGACTTCTTAAAGCATGTGGTTTTGACAGACTGAGCCAGGGACAGGTTGAATGTGAACACCAGCACTAGTTGGTCACCACATAGTTTATCTGTCATAGTTCGTAGACCTTGGCATATGTTTGGGATCTGTCCTGGAATTGTAGTTCCAGACCTTCCCATAGTCCTTTTTGCCTCTTTTGGATTCTTCTAACATTTTAAGCTGCTGCTTTATAATAGCCCATGTTTCCAGATTGCAGCCCTAAATTGTAGGCTGCAATGCGTGTATTGATGGCATCCTGAATGGTTCTGTGTGGTAGTTTAAGGTTTTGTCACTTCCTGTTTTATTTTGTAGTGTGTTCCTTCCTTTGTGTGTCTTGTGTTTTTACTTCCTGTCTTTGTTTTCCCTCCAGTTTTGATTGTCGGCCCTTCCTTGATTGTTTGCACCTGTGTCTCGTTGGCTCCCCTCCCCTAGGGTATTTAGTCCGGGTCTCTGGCTTTGGTGTGTGTGTGTGTGTGTGTGTGTGTGTGTGTGTGTGTGTGTGTGTGTGTGTGTGTGTGTGTGTGTGTGTGTGTGTGTGTGTGTGTGTGTGTGTGTGTGTGTGTGTGTGTGTGTGTGTGTGTGTGTGTGTGTGTGTGTGTGTGTGTGTGTGTGTGTGTGTGTGTGTGTGTGTGTGTGTGTGTTGCTGCTGCTGCTGCTGCTGCTGCTGCTGCTGCTGCTGCTGCTGCTGCTGTTGCTGCTGTTGCTGCTGTTGCTGCTGTTGCTGCTGTTGCTGTTTGGTGCACTTTTGTTGTTCCTGGTTCCTGTGCCCAGTTCCCCGACATTCTTGCTGTGAGTTCTGCTTTGGATTCTTTGTCTCCCGTGGACCTTGGTTGGATTCTGGATTTTGTACTTTGCCTGCTCCCTATTGGACTGTTGAGCCACATTGGACTCACTTCCCTGTTTCCACCACTGCCAGCCGGTAACCCATTTTCCTGTTGCCTGTTCGTTACCTGACTGTCTACCGGTCGTCCTGTACCTGCATGTACCTGCCTGTAAACCACATCAACCCCAATAAACACTGTAGCCATCCGACTACTTCACCTCATACCGCTTCCTGGTATTCTGCATTTGGGTCCACATACTACTACACAGCACACACGACATTCTGGTAAGCCACGGTTTCTGATTGAACTGTAGTTTTGGGTACAGTTGCTTCTGTTTTACAAATTAAATCCACCACAGACTCAGTGAATCCTTTGATGTCATCGGTGACGTCCTGGAACATGCTCCAGACTGCGTTATGCAGTCCAGACTGTAGGGCGGCCTCTGATTAGCTTGACCATTTCCTCTCGCATCACTGGGGGCATGTGTCGTAATTAATTTATATCCTTTGACCTCAGCAAGCTTGCCGCATGGTCACTCTACCCGAACACGGGTAGCAATTCCACTCTGTAGCCATTTTAATATTCACACTGTCGCACCAATCCTTATTCACCATAAAGCATGTCCCTCCTCCTTTTTTCTTGCCAGATTCCTCTGTTCTGTCACATCAGTACACAGGAAAAGAGTCACCTGGGTGAATGGCGATGTTCGGTACTCCAGGATTCAGCCAAGTTTCAGTGAAACAAAGGACGTTACACTTCCTGATTATCCCTTAGGAAACTGATCCGGGCTCGGAGGTTGTCCAGTTTATTATCCAACACCTGTACATTGGCTAGCAGGATGCTTGGCAGAGAGGATCCATGTTGCCGGGATCTCAACTCCAGATCTAATTATTCTCTGTGTGAGAGCTGATGTAGCTCAGAAAGTCCTGATAGCTCAGCTGGCTAACAAGCAGGTTTGTCTTCAGATCCAGTTTCTATCTTTAAATGTATTGTTTTTTTAAATGTTGCTGTAGACCGCTGCTTGAACTTTAAGATGGAGAAAAATCTAATTCAACAATAAATAAAATATGTGGAGCTCTACTTTAATCAGACTGACGCACTGGCAGGGAGCTTTTAGTGGAGAGAGAAGTTTTAATTAATCTACAATTTCTCATGGAACTGTTTTTAATGAGTCTGTCTCAACACGCCTGTTGATTTGCAGCAGAAACTGTAGAATAATTAATTATAAGACACGTTTGTTGTGCACACAAGCTCAGAGGTCTCTGTGGTTTATTTGTTAAAGTCGAAGCTTTGTCAATAATTTCTCAGGAATGTTTTATTTCACTTTCTTGTTTTCAAACATTATTTTAATTGAAAATAGCAGTATTGTGACAGTGTGAGCCCCCTCCCCTCAAAATAAAGTAGTAGTAGTAATAATAATAATGACAATAATAATCAACTAAGTAGATTAGATTGCATAAAAAGTACCTGGAAAGACATTTATAATACATTCTTTTCTAAATTTCATAGATTAGATAAATATAGGTTTAGATTTAGAACTGTTGACAGTTTTATTTGCAGTCAGAAATGTGACAAAGTTTCAAATTTGGATCAAATTTCAAACTAAAAAGTAAAAAAAAAACATTTAAAAATGGTGGATATTTTCACTCAGCACAAAAAGGAAAAATAAAGTGACGTTTTATCAGAATGAGTCAACAGCCATTTAACTGATTGTTTGAGCAAATATAAAACATATATATTTGTCACAAAGTCATCAGACTTTTGGGGGAATTTATTAACATCATTCTGCTCAGTAAAACTCAGAAACTAAACTACATCAGAACAAAAAACTCGACACGAGAAACATTTTCAGCTTTTTTATTTGGAAGGAAACTTGTGAGGGCGACACTTCAGAACAACTGAGGAGGAAAAACATAAATATTCTTAAATAAAATAAATTGTGAGCTGCATTTTATCAGAAAAATGTAGGGGGTCGTTTTTAAGTGATGACATGTATGTTTAGAACAGCCAGGGTCTCATCAGAGACAAGGATATAACCTACATTTAACAATTCTTACATTTTACACTGTGATGTAAAAACCTATTTAAATTAATTTTAAGTTCAATAATTAAAACCTACAGTAGATAAACCATGATGACATTTTAACTCCAGCAGCAAATAACATGTTAAATTAACAACAATGTAATAAACGTAAAACATATAAATATTCAAACGGGGATGAAATGAGATTTCTTTAGTTTTTGCTCAAAATAATAAAAACAATATACAACGTGAATAACTAACGTAGCTCACACACCCAAAAACAAGCAAACAGCACACACATTAATAAAATAATTTATAATAAATCTAATAAACAAACACTTTCATAATTTTTCTTATTATTCATTAATTTACACCATTTGTTTTCATAATCATTGAGCATCAGCTTTCTCTTCAACAACAATATTAATACTACTTAATGATTTTTAAAGCAGAAACACTCTTTGTGGTAAATACTGCTGTACTAATCATTTTCAATGTGAAGCTTTTTTTTTTATTCTCGAGGGAAAAACTACAAACAGGCAAAGCTGAAGAGAGAAAAAGTAACTTTAGCTGCTGGAAGAGAAAAGAGATTTCAGTCCCATGAAACACAAACACAACAAGAGCTCAGTCAAACAGCTGATTAGAGTTAAATATCTGAGCTCCAATCAGTTCAAATGGAAACAGAATCCTTTCAGCCCACCTGAAGGTCTGCTGCGATTTCAGATCCAAAGTAAAGGTCCAGATGTTTTCCAGATGAGAGTTCCTGCACTTGGGTCCAGTGGTCCTAAACATTTCACAAACACGGGTTCAGCACTGTTGAACTGTCGAGAACCACTGGACCAAAGAGGATCCGCAGAGTCCGCCGAGCTGTGCCGCTCCGATCTGATCCTCAGCACTTTATACCTGAACCTCCTCAGAGAGGAAGGAAGGAAGGTCCGACCGGTGCTACCTGCCGGGCCGGTGAAGACACACCTGAGCTGCGTTCACGTGGACTCACCTGCTCCACCTGTTTGTTCACCTGTTCAACCCTCCAGGTTCGTACACACGTCCCGTCATTCGAAATCATTCAAACTTTGGTTGAAACTTTTTAAGTTTAAAGCAAACTTGTCAGGATGAACTCTGGGGGGAGATGACGCAGCAGACGTGTCGAATATTTCTCATCAGAGAGCTTCAGACCTGTTAAAGATTAAATGTTTCACTTAAAGAATAAATTAAAATGAAAATCGGAGTTAAAGAGGTTGAAACGTTCCAGATCTCTGAGTTCTGTGAGCCAATAAACCACAGCGGTTCTTTTGATCATTAAACATTTAGTATTTTATCACTGACTCTCACACTGAGGCTTCATTATTAATGAGCTGGCTCTCACTGCTTCTGCCTGATCCTGGTGCTGTCTGAAAACTCTCGTGTTAACACAGGTCAAAGGTCACCACAGTGTATCTGTACGGTGGCCCTGAGAGCTCACAACAGCAGAAATGTTTTTTAAGAGAGATGATGATCTTTCATCAACGCGATGGGAAACGTTTTTAATGAACGTATTCACAAAGTCACGGAACGTTCGCTGACAGCACATTTCATTTCTTCCTAAACTAAAGTATTTCGGGGCGTTTGTGTCTCAGCAGGGTCGGGGGTTCGATTCCCGGCTCCACGTGGTTCGATCGCAGTCTGACCGTCAGGATGTCAAGACAGAACAATAAATAGATTCAGTGTTTCAGAATCCTCTGCTTTGTTTCATAAAGATTTAAAAGGACATTTGGGGTTTTATTGACTGAGTAAACAGGGACAGACTCAGATTATTTGGCCTTTAAGTTGTCACTCAGACTTCTTTACCCTTTAAACTGCTCTGCTTCTGTTTATTTATTGCATTTAACTTTTTCTTTTAGTTTTAGTTTGTAACATCTGTGAACTTCAAAGTTTTTCATTTGATATATTTTTTAGTTTCATTTAATGTCTGAAAGGTTTTATTAAGTTTGATTTCTGTCCAGTGAAAACCAAATATGTCCAGGTGTTTGACCTTTAACCTTTTTGATGTCAGGAGTTTCTGAACGTATTTGCATCAGCGATGCTCCGACCTTCAAGACACATTTGTTTTTATTTTTTACTTATTTCCTTTTGTGTGTCGATCACATCGTCTCCTTTCGGCCCGATCCCGGCCTGTTGGGAACCACTGAGTAATATAATTATTGATCTATTTTAAAGCCAATAAATCAATTAAAGACACCAGGTAAACCAGGCTGTAAGCCCTGGACATATGTGGTTTTCAGTGGACCTGTCGCCTGTGATCAGGTGTGTTTCAGGTACACAGGAAGGGAAACAGGCTGCGGTTCAGCTGCATTCCTTCTGTCTGATGACAAACCTGTTGATTATCAGCAGCATCACTCAGGTGAGTCACACCTGTCGGCTCGTTTCGCTGGAAAACATTTCTCTTTAGAGTATTTACCTTTTAAACATGAGTTCACATTCTGCTTCAGTGACTTCAAACCCTTTCGTTTTGATTTCTCGTCAAAATAAACGACAGAAGAAGTAAAAAATCTCAAACGTGTTCACAGAGTTTCAAAATCAGTTGCTGCCAGTTAGAAATAAGAATATTTCCTTTCTAGTTTTCAGTCTCCTGTTTGTCTAAAGAGACAAAGAGATCTGAAGTCAGAGATAAGAATAGAAACAGAGAGGAGGAAACAGGCTGGACAGAGAAACTCTGAGTCTCCGGAATGACAGGAATGAAGAAGAAGAAGAAGGCCTCATTCTGCAGCTGGGTGTGTTCGTGTGTGTGTTGACACGAATAAAGACACAACACAAATACAATGAATGAATGAAAGAAAAGAATGACAAGCATTAAACTCTGTAAACAGATCAGGTCCATTAAACTTCACTTCAATCAAACAAAGTTTATTTGTACAACAGAGCAGAGCAGAAACACCTCGGAAAGATCTGCACAACACACACACACACACACACACACACACACACACACACACGCACACCGATAACATGTGACGCAACACACACAAGTATGGAAGCACATTAGTGTCGAAACACTGACTGAGCTCAAACAAATTCAAGCTTTAAAAGTGCAGCTGTGGTGCAAAATAGTTTCCCATTTGCTGCAGCGCTGCACTTACCTGTCCTTTATTTGAGTATTCCTATTTTCTGTTATACTTTACAGTACGTGAAGACAGTTCACATTTGAAACATTAAATTGTCCATTTTACTAATTAGAATTACTAGATAGAAGTTAGATTGAAACAGAACTGCTTGTGGAGTCACAGATTAGTTGTCTTACATTTCGGGGAGACGACATTTGTTTTATCTGTTTATGTTTTTATCGCTCCGTTATACTAACTCAACAAAAAGTGTATTTGCATATTTGCGCTCAAGCATGTATAAAATTTTATTCCATAGTTTGCCTTACAACTGGGACACTTTATTATTATTATTATTATTATTATTATTATTATTATTATTATTATATTAAAAATGACACACACACACACACACTGAGCCAATATACACACATTTTACTTTTACTTCTAATTATTATGATTGAAATGCAGTAAAATGCAGGGTGGCATACGCTAGATACTGTGCAATGTTATTTCTATTATTAATATTACTGCACACTTTGGATTGCCACGATGGATTTGACTGCACATTTAGTTTGAGCATGTAGGTGTGTTTCCACTCACCTCTCTAACATTAAAATAAACGCCGACATTTAGCCATGAAAAGGCTTTTACTCTTGGAGGAGGTGGAAAAGTTGCTGTATTGATAAAATCTAAATCGTATAAATTCACATTTTCTTTTGCCGATTTTCTGAAAATTCTGTTAAAATTTGCCCATCGAAGGAAAACTGACTTGTGACAAAAAAAATCTTTAGTGTTTGTTACTTTTTAATTGTCAATAAATAAATGAATGAATCTGTAATTAAAAGTAAAGTATCTGAATAGTTTTTCACCGCTGGCTGTTGATCAACATTAAAGTTTGCTTTGAGTAGTTTTGTCATTAATGAGCTTCCATACAACAGAAATACCCACAGATACACACACACACAGGAATTACTGAACATTACACACACACACACACACACTCCTGCAGAGGTGTGTCAGTATAGTTTCCTGTTCGTCTCTCAGGTAAGTTGTTGCTTCTCTCTGTCGGTTTGCAGCCGCATTAAATCTGATTCCACGTCTTCACGTGTCTGCAGCTGCACAGATGAGTCATGGGAAACTTTCTGCTGCGAAGATGGCGAAGAAACGACGCTGCAGACAGATCTCTGTGCAGTTTGACTCAGTTGGTTTGTTGAGAGTTTGTCGGCAGACTGTTGAGCTCACAGACACACAAACTGGCTTTAGTTTTTAATGATTAACAGGTTTAATGACCAAACTGTGTCACACACTGAGCTTTCTTCGTAACTTTATTTAAAAATCATGTAGCGACAAGCTGAGCAGACCAGTCCGTATGTGCAGCTTTCACACAGCACCTTGATTATATCTGTAGACCACAAACATCAGCTTGAAAAAACTGTGAATTATTAATATTTTCAGTGATTAAGAATGAAAAAGACACAAAAACCAGTTTGGATGAAATGTCTTTACATGTAAACAGACTGTGTCAAAGCTTTATTTCTTGGTGTGGACACGCAGTGAAACAATATTTGTATAACCTTGAGCTGTTCTATAATAATAGTTTGAGTGATTGTCTCTAAAGACTTGTACATTGTTCTAGGCGCCTTGTATTCTGGGTTCCTGGCAGCGTTACGCTTTGTTAAATTGACATCAGAATCAGAAATACTTTATTGATCCCTGAGGGGAAACTCTTTGTTACAGCTGCTCACTGTCACGTCACACAGGAACAGAAGCACTAATAGAATAGAAATAGACATAAATATAAAGTCTGCAAGCAAATTGAAATACGATACACTATAATAGATCTAATCAAAATAAGTACAAGTGGGTATGAAGTATAAAGCTGAGTAAGTGTCCAGTACAATGTAATAATATAAGTAATAGTAGTGCAGTCATGTGTGCTGTCGAGTTGAGTGTAGCAGATTTAACCAGCTTATTAGGCGGAGGATAAGCACAGGGAGGAGTTAAAGAGTCTGATGGCCACAGGCAGGAATGACTTCCTGTGGCGCTCTGTGGTGCATTGTGGGGGGATGAGTCTTCCGCTGAAGGCGCTCCTTTGTTTGACCGGCGCGTCATGGAGCGGGTGGGAGACGCCGTCCAAGATGGCGTGTAGTTTACCCAGCATCCTCCTCTCTGACACCACCGCCAGAGAGTCCAGCTCCACCCCCACAATGTCACCGGCCTTACGGGTCAGTTTGTTGAGTCTGTTGGCGTCCGCTACCCTCAGCCTGCTGCCCCAGCATGCAACAGCATACAGGATAGCACTGGCCACCACAGACTCATAGAACATCCTCAGCATCGTCCGGCAGATGATGAAGGGCCTCAGCCTCCTCAGGAAACAGAGGCGGCTCTGGCCCTTCCTGTAAACAGCCTGAGTGTTCTTGGTCCAGTCCAGTTTATTGTGTTGTCAGCAACACTGGGGCCCCTCAGGGGACTGTCCTCTCTCCCTTCCTCTTCACCATCTACACCACAGACTTCAGCCACCACACAGAGTCCTGCCACCTTCAGAAGGTTTCTGATGACTCTGCTGTGGTGGGATGTATCAGCGGTGGTGATGAGACTGAGTACAGGGCTGTGGTGGGGAACTTTGTCTCATGGTGTGAGCAGAACCATCTGCAGCTCAGTGCAACAAAGTCTAAGGAGCTGGTTGTGGATCTACGGAGGGCCAAGGCACCAGTGAGTTTGTGCTGAAGTAAAAGACATCATGTATGTGACGTGAGGACAGATTAAAAGCTGCTAAACAAAGACAGACAGAAAGACAGCTTTATTAACGTCATGTCAGTTAAACAGTCGGTGTGTTGTTTGTTTGCAGTGCTGGTAACTCAGTACCTCACGTACTGTACTTAAGAGGTACTTTACTTTATTTGAGTATTTCCATTTTATGCACTACAGCTCAGATATAAGCTGCCAGGAGATCAGATGTTTTGGTGGAAAACTAATGAAATACGTTGAAATGAACATTTTACTGACACGTTTACAGATGGAGGGAGTGTTCAGCTGTCCACATACTTTTGGCCATGTAGTGTATCACATCTGGCCATTCCTCAGATCAATCAGAAATATTAGATGCCGAGAAAGTAAAGCAACAGAACCGAGATTTGTTAACTATATTAAACATAACTGATCAATAAATCCGAATCTATTGATTGATCATTAAACACAGTATTTTCCTCTTCCTGTGTTCTCGGTGTTCTCTGGTGTTCGGTGGTTCTCAGTGTTCTTGGTGTTCGGTGGTTCACAGGTGTTCTCGGTGTTCTCGGTGTTCTCGGTGTTCTCGGGTGTTCTTGGGGTTCTTGGGTGTTCTCTGTGTTCACAGGTGTTCTCGGTGTTCGGTGGTTCTCGGGTGTTCTCTGTGTTCTCGGGTGTTCTTGGGTGTTCTCTGTGTTCTCTGTGTTCTCGGTGTTCTCGGGGTTCTTGGGTGTTCTCTGTGTTCGGTGGTTCTCAGGTGTTCTCGGTGTTCGGTGGTTCTCGGGTGTTCTCGGTGTTCTCTGTGTTCTCGGTGTTCTCGGGGTTCTCGGGTGTTCTCGGTGTTCGGTGGTTCTTGGGTGTTCTCGGTGTTCTCGGTGTTCTCGGGTGTTCTCGGGTGTTCTCAGGTGTTCTCTGTGTTCTCTGTGTTCTCGGTGTTCTCGGTGTTCTCGGGTGTTCTCAGGTGTTCTCAGGTGTTCTCTGTGTTCTCTGTGTTCTCGGTGTTCTCGGGTGTTCTCGGGTGTTCTCAGGTGTTCTCTGTGTTCTCTGTGTTCTCGGGTGTTCTCGGTGTTCTCGGGTGTTCTCAGGTGTTCTCAGGTAAGCAGCTCAGCCTGATCACACTCTCATCATTAGTTCGTTAAGAGATAATTGATGATTCTTTCTCATCAGGTTCAGTTTGATGTCTGCTGATGCTCGCTCGCCCGCCCTCTCTCTCTCTGTCATGTTTTCCTTGGCCGCCCTCCCGCTGCGTCTCGGCGCTTCTTGTTGCCAAGGAAGCAGGCGTTCCGTAGCAACCGTCGTCTCTGGTAACAAGGCGTCCAAGTGAGTCGGTCCACATCCCAGCTGGTCCCAGTTTCTCCAGTCAGACCAGACAGGATGAGACCTGTTGGAGAACTGATCCTGGGTCTGTGTGTGAGCAGGTTGGTGAGGGAGAAGCTGACGAAGGAGGTGGAGAAGATGAAGAGTGAGTTCTCAGGGTTCAGACCGAGTCTGGTCGTCTTACAGGTGAGAACTAATGAACATCAGTCGACGAGAAGAAGAACAGCTGGTCTGAAACCTGCCGTTTACCGCAGCTGCTCTTCTTCTCTGATGACAAAGCAGAACCTGAACCTGCAGAATCAGGTCCGGTCAAAGACCAACTTCCTGTCTGAGGACGTGATGACATCACTACAACAGATCTGCACTGTCAGCAAACATTCAAGTTAAATCTGTCTTTAACGCTTTGACCCTCCATGCTCACCGTAGTAACGAGTGATTATCGCTAACATTTAGAGTTCACTCGCTTCCTGTTTCACCTCCTAGTGACTGATGTAGTGATGTCACTGCTGCACCCAGATCAGCTGCTGACGTAAAATGATTGAAAACAGGATTCACACTAACGTTAAACAACACAAACGTCAACTGAAGCGGAACGAATGCTGCGTTTCCATCGTCACCTCAGTCACATGGACTCTCGCTGACATCTGGAGGCTTAACGAGCTGCCTCGTTAGAGCTGTGACATCACAGAGAGTGTGTGTGTGTGTGTGTGTGTGTGTGTGTGTGTGGGCTGAGGCAAACTGCTTGCACACAATGAAAACATGTAGGAGGACAGGCTCATGTGTCTTACTCTTCTTTAAGTGTAATAGTATTACTCCTGTTTTCTCGTCGCTATGGGACGACGTCACAGCAACCGCCGACTGTCACATGACTGAGGTGTGTTTTACCTCCTGATGATCTAAAGCTGTTAAACTGTGTTTCAGGTGGGAGACAGAGACGACTCCAACCTGTACATCAGCACCAAACTGAAGGCAGCAGCCGAGGTGAGAAACAAGCGCTCATCATGCGATATTCTGTATTTCTTCACGTTCAGACTCAACCAGCAGTGAACGAACAGGTAACAGGTGTGTGTGTGTGTGTGTGAGTCACAGCTGATGGATCTTCTTCCTCCACTGTTGTCCAGAAACTGTTAAAACTCATCAGCGAGCCGCTCTGTTGCCCTGGGCGACATGTTCCTCCATCACCATGAACACACACACTGGAGTCTGAGCCACAGACAGGAAGTCAGACAATGACTACAAGACACATATAGAATAATGTCCATGTTAGCATGATGCTAGCACGTGTGTCCTGCGTTCCTTCAGAGCGTTGGCTGGCTGAGTCCTTCTTGAGACTTTTTAGCCATGTGGCTCTGTGGATGTCAATGTCTGCTAGCCACCACTTTAATTCTCAGAGAAATGTCTCAGCACCTGTTGGACACTCGTGTCCCCTCAGGACGAATGAATATGATGATCACTTGCCTCAGTCGGGACCGACTCACAGCGCAAGACTTCCCAGAAGAACTACTGAGTTCATCACATGTAAATGTACCAAACTGAGCAGGTACATGCTGTAGGGTCTAAATCGCTTCAGATGAAACCTGCATCTGCGTGGGACTACCTTCAGCCACACGAGGCAGCAATGAGCTCATTCCGCATTCACACATAAAGCGTTGTGTAAGAGAAAAGGCTTCGCTGATGAGGAGACACGTCTCTGAACCTTTCAATGGGACATAATGTCAATGTAATGTTGATACAATAATAATATAAAAAACTCTGTTTCTCGTCCGCAGATTGGAATCGATGTGAAACACGTGCGGCTGCCGAACACAGCGACGCAGGACGAGGTCAGTGATGAACCTGACGACGTCCAGCGGTGACGGAAGGTGCAGCTCTGACTGTGTCCTGTTTCCTGCCGTCCTGCAGGTCCTGCAGAGCATCATGTCTGTCAACGAGAACCTGTCTGTCCACGGTCTGATCGTCCAGCTGCCTCTGGACTCCGTGAAGCCCATCGACACCGAACTCATCACCAACGCCGTCTCTCCAGAGAAAGACGTGGACGGGTGAGTCTTCTCAGGACGTTACCTACAGGAAGTCCGTCTCCTTCTTTTCTTTTCATGTCTCATTATATATGTGACATATCCACAGTGTGTGTGTGTGTGTGTGTGTGTGTGTGTAGTCTGAGCTGCATTAATGCAGGGAAGTTGTCTCGAGGTGATCTGAAGGACTGTTTCATCCCCTGTACCCCCAACGGCTGCATGGAGCTCATCAGACAGACAGGTCACACACATGCACTATATGACACACAACACACACACACACACACACACGCACAGTTAAAAATCACACATCAGGGTAACAATTCGTCACTCAGGTGTGTGAGAGTGAACCTGCTCAGGCCGGACCAATCAGAGCAGAGCTGGGTGACACTGTGTGATGCTCCCACACAGGAGACAAGGAAAAGCTCAAATATTATGCAAGAAAATATTCAATCAAAATTAAATCAGGCATGAAGCAGCACAGACGATCTGGCCCGGGACAAGGGCCGGGTACATTTACTGCCCAGGTGATCGGGATCGATGGGGAAGGTCGGAGGGCACCTGTTGGACAGGTGGAGGACAACGCTTCGAAGAGATGCAGGAAGTGGGACAGAGAGGCAGAAATCCGATAATAAGTGTCCTAGGACAGGTAGAACTGCTCTGAACGTAACAATATACGACACGATTAGCTGCGACACACTGAAGCTAAAGCTACAACATCATGTGACTCTACAGCACCGTCACCTGATGATGTCACGTACACACACGTATCTCACCTGTGACTTCCTGTTCCTGTGTAGGCGTGTCCGTGGCAGGGAAACATGCAGTTGTGATTGGTCGCAGTAAAATCGTCGGCGCGCCGATGCATGACCTGCTGCTGTGGAACCACGCTACTGTGACCACCTGCCACTCAAAGACACCCGACCTACCTGAACAGGTGACATCGCTCACCTCAATACCAGTGATGATGATTATTATTCATTTTATTGTCTTTATTCCAAATTTACTTCAAATAGAGTCCTTAGAAACTCTGTAAAACTCTACAGTCTCAGTATGTCTGATGATGCGCTTCCTGTGCGTCTGATGATGCGCTTCCTGTGCGTCTGATGATGCGCTTCCTGTGCGTCTGATGATGCGCTTCCTGTGCGTCTGATGATGCGTTTCCTGTGCGTCTGATGATGCGTTTCCTGTGCGTCTGATGATGCGTTTCCTGTGCGTCTGATGATGCGTTTCCTGTGCGTCTGCAGGTGGGCCGGGCTGAGATCCTGGTGGTGGGGGCGGGGAGAGCAGAAATGGTGAGAGGAGAGTGGGTGAAGGAGGGAGCTGTGGTCATCGACTGTGGGATCAACCACATACCAGGTACACACTGGGACCACATCTGGGACCAGATCTGGGACCAGATGTGGTCCCAGATCTGATCAGATCTGTCTGTAACTGTAGAACATAACTTCCTCAGTACAGATGACATGAGTTCTCTGATGCCAATATATCAATATATGTATCTGTGTATTGATATGGGGATACACTGTAAAGTGTGTTCATTGTACCAACTCACTGATGTGTGTGTGTGTGTGTGTGTGTGTGTGTAATAATAACTAATAAACAAAGTATGAACTGATTGTGAATGATAACGATGTTCTTGTGTTCATTTCTTTGTGTGTGTGACCTTCGACCTCTGTGTGTGGGCGTCTCTGGCAGATGAGACGACGGCGAGCGGCAAACGGGTCGTCGGAGACGTCCACTACGCCTCAGCCAATCACAGAGCAGGCTTCATCACACCTGTTCCCGGAGGGGTGGGGCCGATGACGGTGGCCATGCTGATGGAGGTACGTTCTTAGTTTCGTTTAGTTTGCATGACCTTTCTAACAAGAAGAAATACAATATAAATATGAAGAATGAAAACAAAACAAGTCATTTAAATACATATTTAAATGGAATGAGTTGTTTGTATGTTAAATAGTTTATTAATGTATTTTTCAGAAAGAATATTCTTTTTACAGAAACCACTTGAGGCCGTTACACACCGGAGGCGCTTTGCTCCTGCGGTTAGTTCACACGTTCACACAGAGCGCGAAAAATAACGGACGTCGCGCCACAGCTGCTCGTGACAGGCGGACCTGGTGACTGGGTTTTGTCTAAAGAAGCTCGGACAGTTCGTGACGCAGGAGGATTTCTGCAGCGCAGTGAAGCCTGATCCCCGAACTGTTCAGATCTCTTACTGAACAAGTGTCTCAACTGTCGCAAATAGTTTTGATGCCAAATATTCGCAGGCGAGTACTTGTCAGTTTCGCGCCGTTAATTCGTCACTCCCCGGCGTGTAAAGGCCTAAACACAGAAACAGATTTATGTTAAATTACATTCAAATAATAATTAATGAAAATAATTCAGCGTGAAACTGTAAATGTGCATCAGACTCTTTTAATGTCCCATTAAGAACATTTAGTGTTTCCTCATTGACAGCTTCAGACTCTTCAGGCTTTAATTAAAGACTCACTCTGTCGGATGTTGGCAGCTGATTGGTCGACATTCATCCAATCAGAACTCAGACCTCTAACGAGGTTCTCTGGTTAGGTAAAGATGAAATATTCAGACAGTTATCACAATAACAGGAATTATAAATGTGGAGTGCAGAGTGAATACGTTTTTACAGCCCTGACTCTTGCCTGCAGGCCTCTTCTCAGGCTGCAGATACAAACGTCCACCAGTCAGAGGCCAAACGCAGGACAAACAGAGTCTGTCAGTCACTCTGAAGAAGAACTCTTACAGAACTGTTCTAAAGAGGTTCTTCCTAGAACAGCAAAAGGTTCTGCTGCAGTTTGATAACCCTAATATTTGAAGATATTATATTCAAATTCAAGAGGAAATGTTTTCTGACTCTGTTCAGTTTGAGGTTCTGGTGATGAAAGTAAAAGTTTGTTTGTTTTTAGTTGTTGCTGGTGGTTTTGTTTCAGAACACGGTGCAGAGCGCTCAGCGTTTCCTCCTGCAGAATCAGCTGAGGAGGTGAAACACAACAACACTCCACGGTAAAACTCGTTAACTGCAGATCCTCCTTCATTTTAACATTTTCTCACAATATTACAACTTTATTCTCCAAATATTACATGTTCTTTTATGTAAAATTCTGACTTTATTCATAACATTTTGATTTCTTCTGCTCTGACCTCATCTCCCCAAAGAGATCAATAACGTTTCATTTTATCTTGATTTAGGGGATCTGAGTGAACGATCACAATCAAGGAATAATAAACAAGAAGAAGAAATTAAATCAACATGTTGCTGAGTCTAAACAGCTGAGTTCAGGGTGTCACAGTCTGTCCTGTCAGTCTGAGTTCAGGGTGTCACAGTCTGTCCTGTCAGTCTGAGTTCAGGGAGACACAGTCTGTCCTGTCAGTCTGAGTTCAGGGTGTAACAGTCTGTTCTGTCAGTCTGAGTTCAGGGAGACACAGTCTGTCCTGTCAGTCTGAGTTCAGGGTGTAACAGTCCTCAGTCCAGGGTCAGTCTGAGTTCAGGGAGACACAGTTTGTCCTGTCAGTCTGTTCAGGGTAACACAGTTTGTCCTGTCAGTCTGAGTTCAGGGTGTAACAGTCTGTCCTGTCAGTCTGAGTTCAGGGTAATACTTTCTATCCTGTCAGTCTGAGTTCAGGGTAATACTTTCTGTCCTGTCAGTCTGAGTTCAGGGTAAGACTTTCTGTCCTGTCAGTCTGAGTTCAGGGAGACACAGTCTTCACTGTTTGTTCAGAGATCAGAGGTCATCGCCATGGAAACAGAGACCAGCTGTTGTGACCAAACATCTGATCAACGTATTGATTATTGACAGACTCAGTCCGAATGTGTTTGATGAGGTTTTAACGTTTGAAATCATTTACATGACGTGACGTAGTTTAATGTAAATAATGTAAATAACTTCCTGTCCTTCAGTCTGTTTGTGCTGCAACATGCGAATCAATAAAGTTTACTTTGAACGACTGAAGATGTTTGTTTTTATTCAGACAGGAAGTGACAGAACAGCTGATCATGTGACAGACATTATGTCATCATAACCGTATTATATTATTGATTTGGTATCGACTTTAAAGATCAATTTGTTTACACTTTGTAAAGTTTATTATTATTATTGTTCTATTCTCTGATCGTCTTCGTGAGTCTGAATGTTCTTTAATAACTGCAGGAAGACGCTTAGTGACTAAATTTAAAGTTTTATTAAACAACGAAAGAAGAAGAAGTTTGTTCGTGTTTCTACTTCTGATTCTTCAGGATGTCGACGCTCGTCTTCGGGATGAAGATCAATAAACATTCAGTCATTTTAAAACTCAGAAACTGGTTTTTATGCATTTTGATTTGAGTTTAATGAGTAAATGTTGATTAAATGCACAATATTCTCATTTATTCTCTTTTTAAACTAATTGTAGAACACTAAAACATGAGTGGCAGGTGAGGAAAACGCCATATTCATTGTAATTGATTATATTTATGATTAATTGATCAGATTGTACGGAATCAATCACAAAGAACAAATCAAACCAAAAGCAGGCATCGTGCATAATAATTAACACAAATTAGTGAAATAAATTAATGAGCAGAATCTAAATCAGATAAATCATTCAAATGATTACTTTTTCTTTTCATGACGGTGTTATTTCCATTGTTTTCCCTGAGCTGCGACTGTCAGGCAGACCCTGAGCTGCGACTGCCAGGCAGACCCTGAGCTGCGACTGCCAGGCAGACCCTGAGCTGCGACTGCCAGGCAGACCCTGAGCTGCGACTGCCAGGCAGACCCTCCTCAGCCTGAATGCAAACAGCTTCTCCGCTGAGATTGTCAGACACGTCATTGTGATCAGCTGTTGTTCACGATCGGCACACGATCATCAATCAATCACTTCGAACTTTGACCTTGTTTGTTGGTGACCAATGAGGCGGCAGCTGGTTTCGTGCGGCGAACGTCAGGTTTGTGTCTTCTTCTTCTCTGATGGAGGATAATTTAATTTAAAGGTCCTTTTACATAGAAACACGTCACTAAAGGGTCCCTCCTCAGTTTTTATACATGAAGTTCAGTTGTCAGCTGAAAGCAGCTGCATGTTGTTGTGATTCTTTCTTGACTTTAGAAACAACAGTCGACAAAACAATCTCACCTCAAGGTCCATTTAGCAGCTGTTCTGGAGCTTTCGATCATATCACACGATCTTCCTCAGCGGATGGAGTTTGCACGGTTGTCATGGAGACGTAGATAAAAAAAAGTCCTTAAAGTGCTCAGATGAAATCTGAACATCTGCAAAATCTATCTGCTGATGAAGACTGTGTGCTACAGTCAAAAGCTCCAGAACAGCCACTAAATGGACCTTATAGGAAGACTGTGTGATGTCATCTGATGATGTCATAGTGATGTCTAACCTACAGCCTACGTTACAAACTGGAGGTTACCATGCAGGGACTCTATCCAGGTGCATTATGGGAGATGTAGGATCCAGTGTAGATCCCCCACTACACCAGCAGAAGTCCTCTTTAATAACAAAACACATGTTCAAGACGTTTACTTTATTCACTCCGTGTCAGCAGGCGGTTTGAGGGGGGCGAGGGGGGACGCCATCCTCCTTTTTAGCAAAATGACCAAAACCCGTCCCCCTTGTTAACCGGCTCAGAAGCTGCTCTGCTTTGTCTCGTAGCGGCGCTTCACTTTGCCGCTCTTAATAAACGCCACGGTCTGAACACATGAGACGTCCTGGTGTCGAACTGCCTGTGGAGGACTGAACATGTCAGAGTCCGTTCTGGATTCTGGACCGCCATTTCTCCGACTGGTCTCTGCTCTCCCTGTGTGTGCGTTCCTCACTCGCTGACTGGACTCGCAGGCCGCTAAACCGGCGCCGTAAAGGCCGGAAAAGCTGCGGCGGTTAAAATAGAATAGGTGGCTCCCGTTGGCCCCCAGGTCAATGATGAGATCAGTTTAGCCAATCACAACAAGCGACAGGCAGCCAATACCTTTGCTGCTCTGTGTAAAAGCCTTGACACTTAACGTACTGATGATCTTTGCTGAGGTTGTTGTTTGATGAAAGAAACCCACGCTTCACCTCGCGGTGAGCGAAAACTTGCGTCTACTTTTTACCTTTTTCCTCTCAATTCTCAGATGTTTAAGATTAAAGTTTTTAAAACCTCCGAACAGCGTTCTTCCTCGCGTTGCTCGTCATCAGGCGTGATCTCTGCAGCCCTGCGACTCTCTGTGGACGCAGTCTGACTCGCTCTGCTGTTCTCTGGTCAGCTGATCCACGGCGGCGCTCATGGCGGCTCGGACCAGAGAGCAAGCCGTCTGAACCAGCTGCCGCTCGCTGTGGTCGAAGCCGAGGAGGCGGAGGAGGTGGTTGTGGTTCGCTGAGGAGGAACTGCCCTCCCAACACTCTTCGTCCTCCTCTTCATCCTCATGAGTCACGTCGTCTGGGGGAACCAGCTCGATCCGGATGGAGGGTCCGTCAGTCGATGGCTGAGGGGACTGTGAGCTAGTTTCAGCCGTCTTCTCCTCGCGGTGAAGCTCCGAGGCGTCCTGGGGAGACGTGGTTGAGGACGAAGGCGGATCACCAGCGTCCAGGACGACTTCGGTGGAAACCTCGTCTTTCGCGGAAAATACAACCTCTATTGCATCTTTTACAGGAACGTTGTTTGTGTCTGATTGGATTGTTTCTGATCCGCCTACAGCGTCCGTCGAATCCTCCTCGGTGACGTTGGTGTCACAAACCAGGTCTTCTGCTGGTGTTTCGTCTAGACTCTCTGCTGCAGCTCGCTGCTCCGTCGGCTGGACGCTCATCTCGGCCGTCACAACCTCCAGACTCCCGACAGTCACGTCACCGTGGAGTCCGGTGGGTTCGTCTTCGTGAGCTTCAGATGAACGTGGCGGCTCCTCGCGCTTCCTCGTGTCCTCCATGTTTTCCAGACGGAAACCAGACGATCTTTTCTTTCCTCCTTTGGTGAAAACATTTCGCAGTTTTTTCCGGAAGGTCATCAAAGGTTCGACGCCGTCGTTCTCCGCGAAATCTCTCGTCTGTTTGTGAGTTTGTCGAACGTCGGGCGAAGTCAGGAACCTTTTGAACGTCGGCCATGTCCTCGCGTTAAACCTCCTCTTCCCTTTAGAGTTTTCTTCTTCTGTGTTTGTGTTATGTAGTAAAGCTGCGTCTGTCTCCTGCAGCGCCCCCTCTGGTGGAACAGCACCGTCACTTTGCTGCTTCTCCGAACTTTCCTCAACGTCCTTCTTTTGCTTCCTGTTACAAACAACAGCAGGTGAGAATCTTCTCCACCACCTGCGTCTGTTTACCTTCCTGTTTGTGATGTCATCGTCCTCACCTGCAGCTCCACAGCGCCCCCTGGAGCCCTCGACGACGATGGCCGTTTCTGTCAGCTCAGCAGTAATACTATCACAGTATTTCAGTGAGGATTCATCCCCGCCGGTGTTTTCTGTCTTGTCTTTGTTAGTCTGAGCCTCAGGTCTGTCCTCCCCCACGCTCCTGGTCCTGGTTTTTCCCAGCAGCAGCCTGGGAGGACCCGTCAGCTTCCTCTTTAAAGTGAATTTCTCTGCTCGTCGGACGTTCTCTTCATCCTCCGTCGCCATGGTTGGTCTCCACGGCGAAGCGAAGCGGTTTTTATACTTCCTGAAGGCGTTTCAGCTCCGATGAACCATCTGCTGCTGTTATCACTGAGATTAAACACCGGGGAACCTGCAGAGACAAAGAACCAGATTAAAGACTGTTGATTTATGGCAGATGGAGCAGCAGCATTAAACCTCATCATATCTGCTCTGAGAGCTCAAACTGATGCATGATCATGAAATATGTTTCGCCAGAGTGAAAATCCTGTTTTCTGATCGTGACTGAAACGTTTCCGACTCCAAAGTGAAGCTCAAATCTCTGAATATGACATGATTTTATTTGAGTAGCGCATTTCAAGGAAGAAGCACGAAGCTACATTTTGTTTCTGCGGAGCTTAAATTCACTCATTGAAAGTCACTTTGGACAAAAGCGTCGAGGCAGCGAGTCCAACGTGTGATGTTCTGGATAACAACAGTTTTTTTCCTGACTTGTGCAAAGACTTTAAACAGAGTCTCTTAAAACAAAGTCAATGGGGAAATATTTCACACTGTTTTAACTACACCCCAAAATACAAACACATACAAAAATACATGCATGAGGCCATTTCCATAAACATGTTGCACTGAAGGAAAATCACATTCAGGCAAAAACAAGATAAAAGCAAACTGATTCAACAGAAACAGAAAGTCCAGATGTTAATGCTGAAGGTCTGCACGGCGCTCAGGATCAACCTTTATTAGTTACACGGCTCACTGACGACAGCTTTCGACCGCAGCTAGTTTTCATCATCGGGGCTTCAAATGAAGAGAAATCCCTTCTACACACTCATTCAGAGGTTTGTCCTCGTGGGGAGAACAGTGACGAGTTTCATTCAGAGATTAATAAACCAAACAAACAGAAAATAATGATAAACGCGGTTATTGACTCAAATGGAATATTTATATATAATCCGTCAAGTCTCTGGAGGAGTGAGTGACGGACGCTTTAATAATCTTTGCTGTTCTGAGCCTTAAAATGTTTTCATCTGCAGTTTGTTCTGAATGAAACAGGAAACCTGCACACTTCATCATCATCATCATCATCAACATCAGAGGAAGACATCGGCTCATTCAACTAATCTGGAAATCCTCAGAGCTCCGCTGATCCCAGATCAGAGTTCAGATCTTTTACCACAGAAGCGCCGAGGAGACGTCGGATCACCTGAACATCCGTAAAGTTTCTACTCCTTGTTTTCGTTTGTTAATGATGTCATCAGAATAAAAGATCAAGTCTCACCTGAACTGGATCTTCTTCCCTCTCAGATCTGTGTCTCCACGAGAGCAGAGGAGGCGCCGAGCTGGTCTCTCTCCAGCCGCCCCAGTTTCCATGGCAACCACACTGATTGGCGTTTTGTTTTACAGAAATTGCTTCTTCAATAAGGGGGGGGGGACCACCTCCTCCTCCAGGGGACACGAACAGGAAACAAGATTTGGTTTCATTTCCCATAATGACTTTCTACTGGCTGTGCTATCTGTATGGATACAAACAGATTATATATATATATATATATATATATATATATATATAGAATATAGAAATAACACCAAACAACTAAAAGATCAAAGAGAAGACTGTACCTTTAAGATTTTGTCCCAAACTACAGTATGGACGTAATGCTGCTGTATTGATCAGTGATCAGTTATTGATCTGCTGCAGCTCTGATGTCGTCGTCTATTTTTAAAGGTGTGAAGAAGAACCTCAGCAGCTTTTGTTTCTATAGCGATGGAGGGTAAAAATACATCCACGTGTCCCTAAGCAACAGCAGATCGACCAATCAGAGCCTCGGACAGGTGAGAGCAGGAGAAAGAGCCCTCACCTGTCGACACGCAGGAAGTCTCTGGGCTGAACCCTTTCTTCAGTTCGGCTGCACTGATCTGTGACCAGCAGGCGGAGGCTGATCTCTGCTGGGCTGGAAATGTGAACGCTGGACCCGATCAGACCTCCATGTTATCAGCCAATCACCGAGCACCATCGCCTGCCTCTGAGCAAACCACCTGCAGCTTCACCTCAGCCAGAACAGACGTATCCTTCCGTTCTTTCGGTAAAATATAATAATATACATATTTGTTTTCAACCCAAAAATATTCGCAATATTTGATTTTTTTAAAGAAGTTAAAAAACTCTTATTATAAGAATAACATCAAGAAAAAAGCAACAATGAGGATAAATTCATCTCATCAGTGAGAGATTAACGTTACATGAACTGATTATTATTATTATTATTATTATTATTATTGTCATATTTATATATATATAACAAGTCAAACTTGAATGAAAAAACATTTGTGCTTTTGTAAATATTATTCGTTCGGTCTGGACCTGCTCTACAGGAAAAGAGAGAACTTCTGTTATGAACGGTCGCTGTATAAATAAAACTGGAGTCAATTTGTCATTTTACAAGTAAAGTCATAATTTCTCCGATTGTTGAGTTTTTCCTTAAAAAAATTGCAACTTTATTCTCATAAAAACCTATTTATGACATTAGATCTGGGATTTCAAACACACAGTATTTTGTAATGTTGTCATTCTGAGATAAAAGTCTAATTACAAGAATAAAACGTCTGAATATTAAACTTTAAATGAAATTTACAGTTTTCTCGTCTCCGGATCAAATCTGAGGAAAAAAACCTTCAAAATAAAATAAACTTCAGGATCAGAAGATTTTTCACAACTTGATGTTTTTTTCCATCATAAATCTCCAGATGTTGAACTGGCGACAGTCGGCGTGTCGAGCTTCGTGCTGCTTTATATTCTGACATCAAAATGTCTCCAGAGTGCCATTCAGTCTCTGTTTGGCAGAAGTTAAGTGCTGGTTTGAGGATCAGACTGAGATCATGTTATTTGGGAATAAGGCGTGTGTGGATGTTGACTGATGGGGGAACCTTGGTGTCGTTTTTGACTCTGAGCTCAAATTTGAGCAGCAAATCAATGCTGTTGTTAAGAATAGTTTCTTCCATCTTAGATCAATATCTAAACTGAAATCTATTCTTACTCTTAATGATATGGAGAAGGTTGTTCACGCCTTTGTGTCTTCAGGTTTGGATTATTGTAATGTATTGTATTTGGGTGTGAGTCAGGCTTCTCTCTCCCGTTTGCAGCTTGTTCAGAACTCAGCTGCTAGACTTTTAACGGGTACTAAGAAGAGAGAACACATTACTCCGGTTTTAATGAAACTACATTGGTTTCCCATACGATACAGAATTCAATACAAAGCACTGTTGTACGTTTTAAGTCTCTGCATGGTCTAGCCCTGAGTGTGTTACTGATCTAATCAGCCGCTGTCAATCCAGCAGATCTCTGCGCTCAAATGATCAGTTGCTTCTTGTGGTTCCACGTACGCGTCTAAAATGTGAAGGCGATCGGGCGTTTTCTGTCGCAGCTCCGAGGCTGTGGAACGACCTTCCTCTGTCTCTAAGAACTCGTCCTTCATTGGGTGTTTCTCAGAGTGCGCTTAAAACTTACTTGTTTTCTTTAGCGTTTGACAGTGCTGTGTAGGTGTGTATGTCATACGTTTGTTTTCTGTTTTTTCTGTTTCTTTTTTATATTTTGCGTGCAGCACTTTGGTTCCACTTGTGGTGTTGAAAGTGCTTTATAAATAAAGTTGAGTTGAGAATAAAGTTGTGATATTGAAATGAATCTGTAGTCCTGTCCGCTGAAGGCCTGATGCCAGTCGTCAGTGTGGATACTCAGTTACCCAGAATGCCTCTGGGCAGCGCCCTGCTCCGCTCTCTGCTGACGCCTGCTGGACAGAAACTGTTTAAACAGTTTAACCTTCTGCTCCTCAACAGAGCTCAAAGGTCCACTTACTAGCTTTTCCGAGCGGTCAGCAGTCTTTGATGACCATGATCCTCTGTTGAAAGGTCAGGAATGAGCTCTCGTGTTTGTTTTCTTTATTGCTGTAAGTTTATTATGAGTTCTCCTGTTTTTCTTGGTGGTTCTTTTACTTGTATTGGTTTGTCCTGGGAAAACCCAGGTGTTTCCAGGCGTTTCCAGGCGTTTCCAGGCGTGATGAGCAGCTGATGTTCAGAGTCTGAGTGGGATTATTTTACCAACGCGTTGCTCTTGTTTTTAATCATCAATAATAAAAGAAAAGTTTTAACTTTAACGTAGGAGTGAGTTCCATCTTTTGTTTTCGTTGTTTCACATAAAACAAATAAAAAACCTTCGACGACTCTTTAAAGGAAAGTTCGTTATAAATTCAGTGAAAAGATTTGTTAATTGCAGGTTTATATCAGAACAGCTCCTCGCTTCTGATTGGTGGAAAAAGACATTTATTTACAAAACTTTATTGTTCCATCAATGAAAAAACAGACGTCTATGTACAAAACATGTCAACACAAAACTTACAGTTTAGATTTTTTTTTAGAGTGAAACACAGAATGAAGACGACGTCACGACTGTCAATCAGACATTCACCGATCAATAATCAATAACATCTCAACCGTGAAGTCAATGAGCGCCGGTCACGTGACCACAGACCCAGCAGACGACTCAGTCTAAAGGACCATAACACTGTTTTCTCCCGTGATTCATCCCCAAACTGTGTGGGCTTGTAACCCTTTCAAAATAAAGTGACATCCTGTGATGTCATCGTGTGCCATGACACTCATTATAACAGATTGTACCATTTAACGTATTTCACATTAAGTGAATGTTTTCACTGTTTCACAAGAAACAAATCAGAAATGAGAGAAAGAAAAACAGAACGCTTTCTTTAATCGTTCAGTCGACATGTGACCCCTGAGGTGAGCGGACCAGCAGGTAGTGGTACTTCCTCCATGATGCTTATTATTATTTCATGTCCCTCCTTTTTTTTTTTTTTAAATGTGCCTATTGTTTATTGTGTTGTTGTTGTATAAAGAAACTAAATGACTGCGACGAATTATAAAAGCTGATTTTCACAGAGACGAACTGAAACCAACAAACTGCCCAGAAGGAAGCAAATCGATCTATAAACTGCAGAATGATTGAAAATGTAAACGTTACGATATTTAAATAAACAGTGTTATGATCCTTTAAGGGAAGTTTTTTTTTTCTATTTTGGGTTAAAGTTCAGCTCAGAGAAAAAACTCTGAAATAAAAAGCAGGAAGCTTCAGTTCGAGGGTTCTTCACGCTTCTAGAAAAAGAACAATTTGGTCAAAACATCAGTTTAAAAAAAGCTGGTAAACGTTTTCAGTGAGCGGACGGATTATTTTGACTCTTCACTCAGATTGTCATGAAGCCGAGAGCTTCGCTTTACTGACGGACACGACACAAACAACCATCAAGCCACCACACGAAGGCACTGCTGCTGCTTTCAACACGTTTCTTTTGACTCCGAGTCTAAAGACCCGGCCGCGGTTCGACTCCTGCGTCGCACCGATGGAAGCTT
The DNA here is from genome assembly GCF_020085105.1 of Siniperca chuatsi. Classification (NCBI taxonomy): domain Eukaryota; kingdom Metazoa; phylum Chordata; class Actinopteri; order Centrarchiformes; family Sinipercidae; genus Siniperca; species Siniperca chuatsi. Next base: position 28,466,731 of record NC_058057.1, read on the forward strand.
TACGCTACAGGAGCCGCCATCCGCTCGCTCCGTCGCTCGCTGTTCGCTGGTGAGTGTGGAAGATCAGGATTCAACGTTTCTCTGCAGGACGAATTTCACACAAATAAACACAAACCGATGAGATGAAAATGATCAGCAGGCTGTGGCGTCAATGTTATCTGAAGGGTGCGCCTGCAACTAACGTTATTTTCATTATCGATTAATCCGCTGATTATTTTCTCGATTAACTGATTAATCGTGTTGTTTGCAAAATGTCAGAAAATAAGAGTCCAAGGCGTCTTCAAATGTCTCGTCTTGCCCGACCAACAGTCCAAAACCCAAAGCGATTTACTGAGACAAAGACAAAGAAAACCAGCAAATATTCACACGAGAGAAACAGAAGTTAGAAAATTACTCAAAACAATTCATCGATTTTCAAAACATTTTCTGTCGATCGACTAATCAATGAATCGACTAATCGTTGCAGCACTACTGAAGTTTATGAGCTATAACTCTTAAAACCAACAGTCCGACCCTCTCAGCTGATGACCACAGCCCCACACTATGATCACATGACTCATTCACACACACACACACACACACACACACACCTGCACAGGTACCGGACCATCAGACAGCAGCAGAGACAGAAACAGAACAACAACACAAACCTCACACAGTCCAGTCTGAGTCCAGAGAAAACGTCTCCCGGATCAACTCGTCTTTTCACTACCAGAGTGCTCCGTCACGCCTTGAGGTGAGACGCCTGTCATGGTTCATCTGATGACATCACTCGACGGGCACGCCGTCCACGCTCTCCTGGGAGACCTCAGAGTCCAGGGAGTAGCAGGAGCTGCCGTTGTCCTGAGTGTCCCTGTTGGCCTCCTCAGAGAGCGCGGCGGTGCCGGCCGAGGCCGGGCCCCCGGCCCCGCCCCCTGCCCCGGGCTCCGCCGCGCCCTCGCAGAAGTGGGCGGAGGCCTGGAAGAGCTGGCTGCAGAGGCGGTTGTAGCGGTGGTAGCGGGACGGTTTGCCGGTGTGGGTGTACATGTGCTCCTGCAGCTGGCTCTTGTGGGAGAAGCGCAGGCTGCAGACGGCGCAGGTGATCTTGCGTTTACGTGAGTGCAGGACGGCGGGGGTGGGGCTGCTCCCCCCTCCTCCGCCCCCCCCTCCGCCCCTGCTCCTCCTCAGCTCTGCAGCCAGCTGGTTAGCGAGAGCCTGGCTCTGTCTCAGTGCCTCCTCCAGACAGCCTGCGTCCAGCTGCTCCTGGGCCCCTGGCGGCCCCTCCTCCACGCCGGCGTCCAGCTCGCCGCCCTGCGACAGCCCCTCCATCAGGCGGGTGGGGTCGAGGGCGTGGCTGAACAGGTGCTCCCGCAGGCCCTCGGGGGAGGAGCAGCGCTCTCCACAGCGGGGACACAGCAGGACCAGGGCCCGGTCTTTGAACAGGAGGCCCTGACTGGGACTGCTACCCTGAGCCGGAGATGGAGACCCCACCCCTGCCCCTCCTCACCCTCGCCATCCTCCCCCTCCTCCTCCTCCAACCGCTCCTGCTTGATGCGAGTCGAGATGTCCGAGTCGTCTCCGGACGCCACGGAGCAGACGTTGCGCAGCGCCGAAGCCTGGCGGTCTGACGGGATCCCCTCCAGTCCGACAGTGAGGGACAGCTGGGAGTGGGACCGTCCCCCCCGGCCGGAGGAGCGTCCATCCTCGGGGGCCCCGCAGGACACCGTGGTGGACTTGGGGACTCCGGGCGCCTCCTTGTTGGCCAGCTGGGAGGAGATCTGGATGCCGTACAGGTTGGACATGCGGACCACGTCTGCGGCGGCGTCGGCGGTTCCCTCGCCGGGTTTCCGGCACAGCTGGTAGGCGTGAAGGAACTTGATGCCTTCCTGGAGCCGGCTCTGGTCCACCGGCTGTTTGGGACACATGCCGGTGTACATGATGTGCAGCAGGTAGCTGAAGACGTCCGGCTGGATGTCTGTGGGCTGGATCTTTATACACTCGCTGAGGACAGAGACAGGAGACAATACGCGTCAGTGCCAACTTTTCAACAGCTGTTTGCCCTGTTTCAGGACTCTCAGGTGCTCCGCTCTGCTTTGGTCTGACTGTTTCATTTGTTCTGACTAAAGTGCATTTCTAGACTTTCAATAATAACTTTAGCCCTGCGTGGAAAAACGCCGTGTTGCTGTGTTGGCCAATCAAATACATGCAAGCTCACATCCTGGTGGGTTACTTTATTATTAGTATTAGTATTAGATAACTGGACTTCCTGGATCGTACCTAAACACAACACCAACAGCCTCCTGCGTCTTCACACAGGGCTGTTTTCGGTCTGAAGCCCAAAAATGTTCAAAGGCTTGTTTGTAGTTTGTAAGAGGAGACGCTGAAGTCAGAGGTGACGACCCTCCACATTACAAAACACAAAACAGCAACAAGGTCTACAAAACTGAAGCACAGCCCGCGATCACGTAAGAAACTTAAAATTTATAAATAATCAGAAACAAAACCATCTGCAGCTTTTCTGCAGGAGCCCTGTAGCTTCTCTCGCGGGTCAGGTGTTCGTGTTATTTCGTCCACCCCCCCCCCCCCCACCACCACCTGACCTGGACTGGTGGATGAAGATCATCTTGAAGTAGTTAGAGAAGGCGGCCAGCACGGCTCGGTGAGCTTTAAAGTAGACGTTTCCGATGGCGACGGTGCAGTCGCACAGGAAGCCGAACTCTCTCTGAACGTTGAGCTGCTGCAGCAGGAAGAGGCTGTGAGACGACACCTCCATGACCCACCCTGCAACACACAGCATTCAGACAGTAAAACCACACCCGCGTTTCAACAGGATCGTATAGTAAAACACTCAGGGGTCCCGCTGGTTTTGGAACTACAGTTCACACGATGGGGGGTGTAAACAGGAAGTACATGGATCCATTCAGTCAGCTGTGAGCTTCAGCTTCCTGTTGTTATATTTGTCTACATGCAGTCAGACTGTCCCGTCAGAGCAGCCGAACCAGCAGTCAGCAGCTCCTGTCTGCAGTGGACCCGTGGACGGACAGACAGCTGTCTCTGGATCACTGCGAGACTGAAGGAAACTTAGAAACAGCAGGATTCTCAGGCAGGTTCTGCAGCCGCTTTCTCCTCTGGTGTCTAAGCTGGTTTCTGGAGGTTTATTCTGGACGGACGTCAGAGACGATGATGTCCTCTGGAAGTGCGAGTCGCGCTGAGTGATTCGACGTGTGTTTCATGTCTGTGAGTTCAGACCTGACGGAGTTATGAGAGTTTTAAAGCGTCTCAATCTCCTCCGTCAGCTGTGAGTCTCTGCTGCAGCTCCACCTGCTGACAAACTACAATAACTGACTTCCTGTAGTTTTTACAACACCTGCACGCACCTGTCCCTGTCACCTCACGCCTCTCTCCCTCCGGAGCCTGAAAGCTCTGTCCTCTGGGGTTAATAAAGACTCTCTCCTGCCAGGTGAAGATAACATTTCCGTTGGACTGGATCTTTATTAACTCCCAACGCAGACGGAGACAGGAAGCGCAGGTTTAATGACGCCACGGCAGAGCGGCGGCGAGGCGGCACGAACAGCAGCAGGAGCCCGAAACTGAATTCAGACATCACTGCTTTCATTATTTACACCAGCCAGGTCGTTCAGCTGCGTCTCCGTCCGTAACGCGGTTTCCCGTAACGTGGTTCTGGACTCGCAGGCGATGTTTCGCTGTGTATCCGTTAGCTCGTTTTATTTAAACGCGAAAACGCCGTAACAGTAAAGTGTCTCTGCTGCCGCGCGGAGCTTTTTAGCCTCTTTTAGCTCCTAGTTTCTGAGAAATGGTTCATAGCGAAACACTACAACACCCATGAGCCTCCTTGCCAGGGAGAAGAGGCGTGAATCAGAGCGGCGGTGGATTCAGAACGACACATGTTGCCATGGTTACTGAATTCACTCAAAACTGACCCAGAAATGAAAAGCGAACCGATTGCTGCTGTTAGCAGCGCAGCTAACAGAGCTTTGGGCTCTGTGATTGGCTGTTTGTTAGTGAAATGCACCCTGGGAGTCGGAGTTGACGTCTACCTCAAACTGTCCGGTAGAGCTCTCGTTCATTAACGCCACCATGTTTAGTGACCTCACGTGATCCCCAGCAGGCTCCGCCCACCTTCAGCCTGAGCTCAGGTGCAATGAGACAGAGCCGAGGACACCTGGACAGGTGAGCAGGAGGTCACCAGCTGACCTCTGACGTCAGTGAAGGTCACCTGAGACACACACACACACACACACACACACACACACACAGGTGGTGGTGGTGGTGGTGGGGTCTTTACATGGTGACAAACCGTCTCTGATCCAAACAAACCGGAAACCGGACACCCGCGCGACCAAACAACAATACAGCTCCGCGCGTGCACGCCGCGTCGCGCCCGTCAGGCTGCAGCCTCTCCATCCTCTCATTCAAATTCAGCAACACGCACGTCCTCATTCACCTACACGCACACGGGCGCGTGCGCACGCTACACACCCTCCGCCTGTCTGCGCCGTGCACGCGCGCCGTGCCCGGGGGCCGTTAATCGGTGTCTTACCGCAGAAATGTGCAGATTGTCTTCAGGTTCTGGAGCCGATTTGTTGCTGCAGACGATCTCGCGAAAAGCCGCGTCACGTCTCGCGAGAGGAAGGGTCAAAGGGGCTGGTCACGTGATCCGACTGTGTCGCCTGCCGGCATGTAATTAATAATCAATAACGGACTTATTGATCTGTTTCAAACAGTATAAATACAGAAATAATAACAGACAACATGCAGCTGAACATGTTTTACATTTAATTCTGTAAAATAACATTCAAATGATGTTTTATATACATTTTATATACATATACATATATATTAATATATAATAAGCAGCTTAAGAATAATAATAATAATAATAATGATGAACCAGAGTGTGTTCAGATGTGAGTGTGTTGCTCAGTCTCTTGTCATAAACACTTTCAGGTCACTGAGAAGAAACGTGTTGAACAGTGAGACGAGGCCGCGTGTTTCAACTGTTTATTATAGATTTTTATTTATTAGTATTTATTATTCGCTTCTCTGAGCAGAACTGAAGCGTTCGGCTCCGTTACTGCAGTGAAAGCACCGACACACACTGAAACCCTCTGCTGCAGTGAAAGTGTGAGAGTGTGATCAGGAAAAAGCCCTTAAAGCATTAAAGCAGTGCAGCGTCCCTGTGGCTGCTGTGCTGTTATATATTCTATCATCAGGTTATTATTCCTCGTGCATTAATGTAAAGCAGGATGTTGCTGCTGCAGCTGGTGGAGCTGGAGCTCATGTTGAACCGGTTTGTATCGGACTGCAGCTGATGATGCTTTTCATTCTGGATCCATCTGCCGATTCTTTTCTCCGTCGATCCGTCGATCCATCGATCGATCGATCGGTTTGGAAAACTGGTGAGAAACGCCGTCACGACGACCCAGAGCCCAAAGCGACGCCTTCAGCGTGTCGTCGTGTCCGACCGACAGTCCGAAGCTCGACGTTATTAACAAACATCACAGTTATTACAGTCGTTCAGAGGAAAAGCAGCAGATCTGCACATCTGAGCAGCTGCAGCCAGGAAGGGATCGGTGATCGGTCGACTAATCGATCGATCGATTCAGCTGAACTTGTTGGAGTTTAATTTATAACGAAGCAGATTTTAGAAACTCTTCGTGTGTTTGAATCTGTAAAGTCACTGCAGCGTCGGAGCGGCGGACAGGAAGCAGGAAGAAACCTCCGCTCTGAACGTGACGCCCCGGTGCATGCTGGGAGGGCTTCTCTGCACCTGCCGCCCCGGTGACGTCACAATCCGGACACAAACACGTTCGTGACCGGAAACACCGAGGAGCACAACTTCTCATCCCACCCAGGGGGACATGTGACGTGGAACAGCGTTTCCGGGTACCACCCAATAGCACGGCCCGTTGCGCCCGGGGGGCGGGGCTTGGCGTGACAGCCGCGGCCTCCTGCGCTGCCCCCCCCCCCGGAGACCAGCTCGGAGGGAGACCTCGGCCCGGGTCCTCCTCTCCGATGGATCCGGTTGGCACGCGGCCCCGACTCACCCGCGTCAAGCGAGACGGAAAACAAAACGTGACACTTCCGGTCTGGATTTTCGAAATAACAGTATAAATATACCGTTTTAAATGGTGCGCTGCAGTCAAGCCTGTGGCCGTGTCACGTTTCAGGGAATCTGTTTATTTCAGCTTTGCAGACTAATGACCCAACACCAGCCGCGAGCTGAAGACTTCACCCGGATTCACATCAGCTGAAAGGGTTTCCTGCTGATCAGAAAAACATCCGGTCACAGGAAGAACCAGAACCGAGGCTCTGAGTCCCGACAGCGAGGAACGTGTTTAAAACCATTTCACAGACTCACGGTAATCAGATGACCTCATAAAATACAAAACAGTAAGGTTGAATTTGTGTGATTTAAACTGGAAATGTGTTTCTGCTGGGTTTTTTTACCGTGTCAGTATAATAAATGTAAAATACAGAGAGATATTCATGTTTTTTTAATGAAAAATCAGGCTGAAATGCATTACGTTTATTTTGAAGGCCAGCTTTTTTGACCGGAAGTCTTTTATTTTGTCTTCTTCAGATTTGCTCGCTGCGTCCGGCTTGACGGAGCGGCAGTCTGTGCGGAAGTTCTTTCATCCTGCAGGAGCAGAAGAAGAAGAAGAGGCTTCTCCTTCGTCTCAACTGTCCGCCTGAACACAACAAACCTCCGGGGAGGAAACTTCCAGACCCCCGGGAACATCCACACACCCGCCGCCGACAGCAGCAGCTCCTCCGCCGGCCTCCGGTACCCACGGTGAGTCGATGGGTTTCTGTCCGGCCCTCAGAGCCGCCTGGCCGGGAAAACAAAAAAAAAACTCCCCGCGGCCTGCTGCTCTCGGCGCTAGCTGAATGCGGGTGGCAGTGCGGGGGTGGCGGGACTGTTTGCGGGAGAGATAGCACAGTAACCGTCAGGTTAGCGGCATTTACAGCTGCTACATCCGGTGTTAGATTTCAAAATAAAGAGCGCAGTAAAGGTCTAACGCGTCTTGAGAAGCATCAAATGAACGTGTATACCTTATTTACTGTGTAATGTTTAACAAGCGTAAACTTAAGTTAGTGTGCCCATTTAAACAGTCCGTACAGTCCTCTTTCCGTCTGTTCACTACGTCGATCTAGCTGTGTCGTTTTTTATTTTGGAGTTCTACCCGCAGTGCCTTCCGGTCTGATCGATGCTAGCCGCTGTTAGCTTGACGTAGCTAACTGCCGCGGAGCTCCATTTTAGCTCGTCAGTGTGTCCGACCTCTCCCTGCTCTCACACGGTCTCCCCTCTTCTGCGTTCACACTCGCCGCTTCGCACGGCTCACTGTCGGTTGTCTCAAGGCGGTTTTCTCGGCGATTGACAGCCGGTGAATGCGTGAATGCCCCCCCCCGCGTGCCCTCGGCGGCACTGCGGGGGCGGACGGTGAGCCGCGAGCCGCCGTAGCTCAGTTACAGTAAACCGACTCACTGTGACTGGAAGTGCTCTTATTTTACACCTTTTTATAACGGAGTCTGGTGTGGTGTGACAGGTAAACACTGCACACCTCAAACTGAAGAGTTTTCTCTAAATGTGCCTCTGGTGTTAAACTGGTTTCCGTGACCTGGTATTGAATTTCAGTCTTGTTTGGTGTTGAGGTCTGTGACCCCATTAATGTGTCTCTTACCTGAACCCAACCTGTGACACCTGGCTATAACCTGACCCGTTAAAAAGGGGGGACAGACACAAGAGGTCACACCTGGCCAGACCTCCTGACCAAATAATACGGTTTATTGGTAATAAAGTACAGCACATTTCCACAACAAGGGCTTTACATAAAGCAACATAATACACAAAGACGTTTAAATACAGTTAAAGAGTTACGCAGACAGATAAAGCAGAGCGGTGGTTATCCTGAGCCCCTTCGGACTAACTTAAAGGCTTTGACTGTAAAACTGTTGAGTTATAATCTGTGTTTCCACTCTTCATTCACTGCAACTGTAGAGAACATGAATATGTGAATGAATATCCAGCAAAACGCAGCATGTGGGCCGATGGGAGTCAGACGGTGCCGTCAGATATTTTATTACACATTACATACCAGCAGCAGAGCTCACTCTGCAGCAACAGGTGGGCCGGTGCGGGTCAGGTGGGCCTGTGCGGGTCAGGTGGGCCGGTGCGGGTCAGGTGGGCCGGTGCGGGTCAGGTGGGCCTGTGCGGGTCAGGTGGGCCGGTGCGGGTCAGGTGGGCCTGTGTGGGTCAGGTGGGCCTGTGCGGGTCAGGTGGGCCGGTGCGGGTCAGGTGTCACAGGAAACAACAGGCCACATGACTACAGTGGACGCATGTAGGCGTGTCTCATGTGTATCTGTCAGCAAAACTTTTTTGTCCGTCTAATAATATGATTTTTTTTTTCTACAAACCAACTTGAAGTTTGATATCGGACCTCAAAAGAAGTTTGCTGACAACAAGCGGAGTGACTGGACTATTCAGTTGTATTTATATAGCGGCAGTTCATTACAGAAGCGTGCTAACACCTGAGCCGTTCAGAGCGAAAGAGGCGATCTGGAGCTCGGTCGACGTCTCTGAGCTGAAACCTGATAAATGATGTTTAATAACGACGTCGGTCTGGAAGATTTTAAACTACATTTCACTGAAATAACACAGCGTGAGCAGATAACGTCAGTTAGCTTAGCATAGTCAGATATTCCCTCTCATTATAAACTGTGTGAATCCTTCTAACTCAAACAGATGTCTCCGTGTCTGCAGACAGAAACAAGACTAACACGTTTACAAAGATTTCTGTCATGTTTGGAAGTTATGCTAGCTCCTGATGCTGCAGTCACTTCCTGTTTACATAGCTGACCGCTCCTGATTGGACGGCGCTACAGATGTTTCCTAGCAACAGATTTACACGTGACTGAAGTCTTTACTCGTTTGTTCAGTTTTAATGGTGCGACCTGGTTTAGTGAAGTGCTAGTTAGAAGCTAGTTAGCGGTTACTGAGAACTTTGGTGTCGCAGCAGCGTCCTGTTGAGCCTCCAGCCAGAAAAGACGTGTGATTGATGAAACTGATGGTGGAAACACAGAGTTTTATAATGGCGTTGACGACAAAACTGTTTTTTAATGTCGATCCTCAGTTGCCTCCTGATCCAGTATCAGTATCGGTGCTGATCCCGGTGCATGCAGCACTGATCAGCACTGAGTGAAAGCTGATAGAAGTAAGTGTTTGTGTGTTTATCAGTTCACACTTGTGGTTTTTACTGTCTGCAGGATGTCGCACACCACACACAGTCATTCATCTTTTTCCTTCATCACACGTAACTCTGCTCATAGTGTAGTTTCACCATTAGTTCACAGTAATATTATATAAAGTTTTGTAAAGAGATTAAAAACTATATAAATGATTTGTGTTGTGTAGCTGTGATGTGTAATTTACTTAATCTGATAGTTGTAACATTAGTCTCTTGTCAAATCAAACTTCATTTTTGTGGCCACTTCTGTGTAAAACTGCAAGACAAACTCAACTTTACGAAATACAGCAAACCTCAGAAATAATGAGTAAATCCACAGAACAGATCTAAGTGAGTGTAAGACGATGTGTAATGTCCAACAAGGTTTATTTTTCTCCCCAAACTAATAATCCAGTCTGAAAAGCCCCCCGTATATAAAGCGTCCTTTCGGATGAAACACGGGAGCTAAATGACTGAAATCAGATCTCTTAATTATTCACGTTTGATCTTGATGAGTCATAGCAGCACTGAGCGCTGGTTCTACCTCGCCGAGCACAACCAGCCAAACGTTATGAAATACTCTGCAACGCAATAAAGTCGACCACAGAGAAACCTCGTGGCAGGAAGAATGCAGCCGTTTAATCTCTGTGCTAATGTCTTCCTCTGTCTGCAGGGCGATGGCGAGGCCGAGCCACAGCGATCATGTCCTCCAGCAGCTCAACAACCAGCGGGAGTGGGGCTTCCTGTGCGACTGCCTCATCGCCATCGGTGACATCTACTTCAGGGCGCACAAGGCCGTCCTGGCGGCCTGCAGCTCTTACTTCAGGATGATGTTCATCCGGGACCAGCAAGGGGCGGGCCGCCTGGACCTCAGCAACATGCAGATCAGCGCCGAGTGCTTCGACCTCATCCTGCAGCTCATGTACCTCGGACGCATCGTCGTGGGGAGCTACGAGTTTGAGGAGCTCAAGGCCTCCATGGCGTACCTTCAGATGTACTACATCCCCGACTCGCTGGAGGATCTCAGGGACATCAGGAGCTCCAACCTCACCCCGTCCTCCTCAGCCTCCTCCTCCTCCAGTTCCTCCACCGGCCCTGCTGCGGGGAAGATGATGTTTGGAGTCCGCATGTTCGAGCAGCAGAGGCCTGCTGCACCGGAAGCTGAGCATTTACCGAAAGCTGTCAGCAGCAGCGCCGGGCGTCCAGCTGTACCAGCGACCGCCAGCAGACCGGTGGTGGCAGAGGAGGTGGTGAACATTCCTCTGATAGTGGCACCACCAGTGGCGGACGGGGGAGTCGAGCAACCCTGTGATTTGAGAAAGAGGTCCAGCGGCAGGAGTTCGACTCTCAAAGACCGTCCTCGGTTCGGCCGCACCTACACCTGCGACGACTGTGGCTTCGTCTTCAGCTGCGAGAAGCTTCTAATCGAACACATCCTGACCTGCACCAACCGCAAGGCCTTTCACCCGGCAAGAGGTAACGTGGAAGGTGACAATGACTCCAGTAAAGCTGAGAGCTCCGCCTCTGAGAGCATAGAGGAACACAGGGTCACCTGTAAAGGCGAGGAGGACTGGCCTGAGGCCAAGGCCGACTCTGACCTCCCCATCAGGTCGGTGGCAGCCGGAACAGAAAGCGAGCCTGGGTTGACCAGGAGTATCTCCATCAAGGCAGAACCAGAAGAAAGCATATTCCCTGAGATAGAGGTGGTCCGGATCGGTGAGCACACCGCGAGAGACTGTAGCGCACGATTCAGTGACGCCACACATAAAGACTCGCGTAGGGAAAAAGCCGGTTCGGACCGTGAACCAGAGCCCGGCGTCTCAGGCATGGATAACAGCAGTGAGCCTTTCGAAGGCCACATGTCCAGCAGTGAAGATTCAGGAATCCCTGCAAAGCTTCGTAAGGTCAAAGAGGAGAAGCAGGATGCCGACTGTGCCCCCTGTGAACTCTGTGGTGCTCTGTTAACAGAGGAGGACAAGTCGGCCCACTATCTGTCCAACCACATGGGCCATATATGTGCCTGTGGGAGGTGTGGCCAGGTGCTGATCAAAGGCCGCCAGCTCCAGGAGCACGCAGAGCGCTGCGGCGAATCCCAAGGCGGCGAGTCGGATTCCCACGGGGAGGACGAGGCGTCCCTGCTGGAGGAGCCGCAGGGGATGGAGGAGGGCCTGCTGGAGGCGGCCGACCTGGCCTGCTCTCACTGCGGTCTGCTGTTCCAGAACGAGAGCCTGGCGCTGGAACACGCCTTGTCGTGCCACGACCAGGAGCTGTTCCGCCCGGTGCTGCTGGGAGAGAGCGGGGAACCGGACCACCGCCGCAAACACTTCTGCAGCATCTGCGGCAAAGGCTTCTACCAGCGCTGCCACCTGCGGGAGCACTACACCGTCCACACCAAGGAGAAGCAGTTCACCTGCCAGACCTGCGGGAAGCAGTTCCTGCGGGAGCGCCAGCTCAGGCTGCACACCGACATGCACAAAGGCATGGCGCGCTACGTGTGTCCGGTCTGCGACCAGGGAACCTTCCTCAAACATGACCACGTCCGCCACATGATCTCCCACCTGTCGGCCGGGGAGACCATCTGCCAGGTGTGCTTCCAGATCTTCCCCGGCGGAGAACAGCTGGAGAAACACATGGACGTCCACCTGTACATCTGTGGCGTCTGTGGAGAGAAGTTCCGCCTCCGTAAAGACATGAGGAGCCACTATAACTCCAAGCACACCAAGAGACTATAGGAGCGATCCAAACCGTCTTCTGCATTTATACTAGTTTGTTACTAAAAAGCCATAAATGTGAGAACAAATGTATGCACTTGAACACCAAAAAGACAATTTTTAACCTGCACTTTTAAAGTATATGCATAACCTAAACGGGCGTTCACACTGCAAGCAGCGGGGCGGATGATTGGTCGCTCTGTTATGACTCTGATGGCAACTGTGTCAACAGTGCGGCTTTTTTCTTTGTGTCAACTTCGATGATGAAAAGACATTTAAGCAAACGTGGCTCAGAAAGACGCGCGTCGCATTTTCACAGCTCGCGTTCAGGATTTTATGAGATGTTTCTTTCCGTCACCTGATAAAAGTCAGAATCAGCTTGTCGACGAAACAATCGCTTGAGGCGGAAAACGATCAAGTTTAGAAATATTAGCTAACCGTCCTCAGACACTGTTGGAGGAAGATGCCCATCACGACTAACCAGCTAAATAGCTAACTAGATATATATTATTGTTATTATTTAGAATATTTATAAAGAAGCTGGGATTTTATATAAAAGATATTAGGGGTGTACCGGTACACAAAATTCACGGTTCAGTATGTACCTCAGTTTTAGGATCACGGTTCGGTTTTCGGGAAAGCAGGAAAACAAAAAATTTATTTTTATAGTTAATTTGAAAAATATAAAAATGCAACAGCGGCTCATTGGCCATGATTCTTACTGTAACAGTTAATGCGCTCAAATGCCGTCATATTGTCCGTAAGAATAAATAAGTAACAGATGTAGTGCCGCCCCATCGTAACACGCCGACCCGTTGATAACTCCCGATCAGCTGGTTTCTACGCAGCAGCACGACTGAAATGCGTGAAGACTCGCTGTAGCGGCGCTCGAGCCCTTCGACCGCGTGCTTAAATCCCGTGTTCTCTGCGACCCGCAGGCCGTATGTATAGACCGAGTGCGGGCGCACATGTGCGGCGGTAAACTTTGGCTCGGTCTGAATCTGCAGCGAGAGGCGGCCTGGACGCTGAGGGGACGAGGACTCGCCTTACAGTCTGGTTCTGTCTCGTTCCGCTAATCGACACATCCGAGCGTTCCCGCCGCAAACGACATTTAACGCGTTTCGCAGACAAACCCGACTGCAGCTGAACAGCGTCGGCTTACAGGTTGACTCTCGTACGCCCGTCGTAACTGACCGGGGACCCGCGACGCTCCCGTACAGAGGACCTGAATGTCAGGGACGACCCTCCGGCTCCGGCCTCTCGGTTTACCGTTCGGAGGCAGCGGCGCTGCAGGAGCTGACCGGGCCGAGCCCCCCAGCGTGCTACAGCTGACAGGAAGCAGCTGGTGCGCTGCCAGAACCTTCCGGGTGAAACTGGCGCTCCAGAGTTTCTGTCCCGCGGCTGCGAGTCCTCGACATGAACGGGCCGTTCGGACAGAAATAGTTCGGGACGGATACGCGCTCCTCGTACACCCCTAGATGATTTATACATGATATCTGCATTTCAGGTCATTTGCAACATCAAACAGTAACAGATGTCCATCTTTAGGTCCCAGAGTCTGAAATGATTCTTTAAGTTGAAGAACCCAAAGAAGTAAAACTTACATGGAGGTGAAACACAAAAATGAGCAGGAGTTGGAACCAGTTACCAGATTGTTCTGTCAGGTAACTAATCTGTTAAAAAGCTAATTGTTTTCGCACTAGAACGTACCAAAGTCCAGTTGGCAGATGGAAGAGAGGTGGAAGGGTTTTCTGTTCATGTTTCTCGACTCTAATCCAGCCCACAGCTCAACGGGCCTCTGCGCCTGTTCGGTTCAGGATTGTGTTGCTCACAGTGTGAACGCACGGTAAGACCGGCAGTGAACTCCAGAAGAAATCAAAACTGGCGCAACCTCACAGGGCTTTTAAAAACAGCACTGCAGGAAAACACTGCAGCTCCCACGCCAGAGGGGGGGGTGCTTCCTAGTCAGAATCCAAATTCAGAAATATATTACAACTTGTTCCCCAGGCTGGGGAACGGATGCATGCTGTGTGGTGATTCAGGTCCAAAGTTGTACCTGTGAGAAGACGCCCATTTCAGTTTCTTTTTGGAATGAACTGTCTGTCGAAGTTTGCTGTCAGCATTTGATGTCCTCTCATTTCCCAGAATACTAAAGTCTCCGAAGACGAAACACGCAGTTTTTCATGTTCTAGCTAGTGAGCACCGTCGGTGGAAAAACGCTGAATTCTGCTTTCTGATTCTTTGTCTTGTGAGTTTGATAGCACACTGATTCATACTCTTCTTCCCTTCCCTTCCGTTTCAAAGTGAATATTTAAACGTCAGATTGTGAAAAGGTTGAACAACGAAACACTAGAAGTGGTCAGGGCGATGGAACCAGCACCGACGTGCTGGACTGGACTGGTGGTTTTTAAGGGCGACTCTGGTTCCTTTCCCTCCGTGGTGCGATTTCAGCACAGCAGTCGTGCTCGGGTGCAAACCAAAACACCCTTTTAGAGGAAGCGGTCTCGGTCCGCTCACAAAATAATTCTGACCTCGATCTGACTTAAACCACGAGTCGAACTCTGCAGGTTTGAGCTAAACGAATCCCGCAGCCAGGTGAGCTTTGCATGCTGGGATGTGGATGAGTGAAATCGTCAGTTGCTAGGAGACCGGAGAACGAATCAAAGTCTGACCTGGACTAACGATGAAGTACGTTGCCTTGTTGATATTTGGGCAGATAGGATTCTTGTGTTTACTTCCTCGCCCCAGACACATCTAACCAATGAGAGGAGGGAATATTCTCACCTGGCTTTTAGTGATGCATTTTGGTACGAAGGGGAAAACGCAAGTTTAACAACTCAGTCTTCTGTCTGGGGGAAAGGGGGCTACGCTTGGACTTAATCTATTGCCTTATGAGTCCTGTGAAGCTGTTTTGCTGCAGTTGTGTTCTGGCTGTTAAGGCCGTTGGGTTCTCCAGGCAAGACCACACCACGTCTGTTTAGAACCAAACGTTTCAAAACTAGCCTAAACCATTTCAAAATGTCTAAACCAGTTAAAAGTTGACCTAAATCAGTTCTTTTTAGAGTGAGCAGTAACTAGTTGGAAGACCATTTTAAACCAGTTCTGAACCAGCTGAAACCACTTCAGAACTAACCTAAACCAGTACCAAACCAACCACACCAGTCTGCAACCAGTATAAACCAGTTTCAGACAAGCCCAGATATATTTCAGAACCAGTATGAAAACCTCCCTAAACCAGTTCAGACCCAATTCAAACCACTTCACATCCAACCCAATTCATGTCCAAACTAACTAAATCCAGTTCAGACCCAAACCACCGACCCGAAACGTTAGCGCCAATTTTCAAACGTTTAGAACCAAACATTTCAGATCCACCTTAAACCAGTTCAGAACCATCCTAACCAGCTGAAACCAGTTCAGAACCAACCCAGACCGGTTCCCACCTGATTTAGTTTTTTACCTTTACTGTGCAGTCGGTCAGCGACGGTTGAATATCAGTTGAAGTTTTTACAGTTAGAGGATCATAAGACGCCTCGAAGGAGACGTCGCTTCATCCGGTAAAAATCCCATGGCAGTAAGTGTCGCCTTGCTCTCCGTCCACGGTTAACTGACGACGAGGACGCTGCTGTCTTGTTGTCATCGAGTGTTTTTCTTTGTTGGATTTACAATCAGAGTTCGTCTAATTCACGCGGACTGCGGAGAAACGATCTAAATGTGTCTGCGACCAGCAGAAATCCTGACACTGTGGATTGATGCAGGTTTAATGCTGCTTCAAACCGGTTCAGAATCAAACTAAACGCGAAGATGAAACGGCACTTTGATACAGAGTCGGGTCACATTAAGAAAATCTAAAAAGATCTTCTGCACCAGGAACTAGACTCGCAAGCGATCTGGAAATACCCACAAAATCCTGGAAACTGGATTTAGAAGCTGGTGGACGGGAATGTCAGAACGCCACTTTAATGAAGTCAGCGCTTGTTTCAGACGCGCCAGCCGCTGTTGGTGAGCGACGTTCGGCCTCAGACGTTTGTCGTGAAGCAGCATCTTCTTCACGAGGTTCAGCTGGTTCTGTTGCTCTGAGTTTTTCACGCTGATGTTCAGTTTGTGGAGTTTTGAAAAGTGCCGCTCTGATCTCTCCAAATAAACGCAAGCCTTTCTTAAGCACTTAATAAACCAAGTGAAATTCTGTTTGTGAAGAAATGTCTCTGTCTGTGCTTCGTTTTACATAAATACATATACATATCTACATCTGGCGAGACAGCCTCGAGTTTAATTTCCTGTCCGTGACGATCGGAGACTGTGTTGGATGAAACTACATTACCCTGCAGTAACTGAAACATCTACGTTCCTGCTGCACAGCAGCTCTACGAGTATAAAGCCCGACTGACGGCCCCAGTGTCTGCTGGGATAGAAAGTTTAATCTTTCAACCTGAACCGCCAGAGAGAAGTTGTTTACGAGGTGAGTGGATTATCGGCACTCGCCGTCCATTTCCTGTTCCTCCAATAAGTAATTAATCCACGTATTTCTCTCAGTTGTGTTAATAGTTTGAGCACTAATCGCACCACTTTCATCCATGGACGACATGAACTGCAGAGTATCTTCAGTCTGCATGTCAGGCGTCAAATTCTGCTTTTATCATCATATATTAATAATTTCAGCTGCTATTAAAGTGCTTTATATAAAGTTATTGATTATTGAAAGTAGATTATTATTATCATTCTAACATGTCTGCCTCTCCTCTCCTGCAGTTCACTGTTTGTCCACATGGGGGAGCCGTAGGATAAGCTGTTAAACTGCAGGTGTTTCATAATGTTCACACTGCTGCCCAACCTGTGATCCAGATATATACACAAAATGAAGCCCCGCCCACCTACACTGTTCAAGCCACATGATTGGATGCTGCTGCTGTCACTCCCACACTGATTGACAGGTCTGTTGATACAAAGACAAACACTTAAACGTTCACTTCTTGCTCTATCCTGACAGCAGGACATGAGACCATCTGTCTCGTGTCCTGCTGTAGCGCTGTCCAATCAGGCGCGGTCAGCTATGTAAACAGGAAGTCACTGTTATATAACCTTTAAAAAAACTGACCTTGTTAAGTGGATCAGGAGGCATCGACATTAAAAAACCGTTTTGTCGTCAACGCCATTATAAAACTCTGTGTTTCCACCATCAGTTTCATCAATCACACGTCTTTTCTGGCCGGAGGCTCAACAGGACGCTGCTGCGACACCAGAGGTCTGACTGAAATGAAGGCCGTTGGTTTGTTAAAGCGGCGACGAGATCAGTCCGAACACCACCTGAAACCTACAAGTTATTTTAGAGTTTCCGGTTCACCTGGACTCCGAGTCTCAGCAGCGTCGCGGATCCTTCAGTCTGAACACAAAGTTCTCAGTAACCGCTAACTAGCTTCTAACTAGCGCTTCACTAAACCAGGTCGCACCATTAAAACTGAACAAACGAGTAAAGACTTCAGTCACGTGTAAATCTGTTGCTAGGAAACATCTGTAGCGCCGTCCAATCAGGAGCGGTCAGCTATGTAAACAGGAAGTGACTGTAGCATCAGGAGCTAGCGTAACTTCCAAACATGACAGAAATCTTTGTAAACGTGTTTAGTCTTGTTTCTGTCTGCAGACACGGAGACATCTGTTTGAGTTAGAAGGATTCACACAGTTTATAATGAGAGGGAATATCTGACTATGCTAAGCTAACTGACGTTATCTGCTCACGCTGTGTTATTTCAGTGAAATGTAGTTTAAAATCTTCCAGACCGACGTCGTTATTAAACAGCATTTAAACTGAACAAAAGTCTCGGCGAGTAAAGACTTTAGTCACGTGTAAATCTGTTGCTAGGAAACATCTGTAGCGCCGTCCAATCAGGAGCGGTCAGCTGTGTAAACAGGAAGTCACTGTAGCATCAGGAGCTGTTATATAACCTTTAAAAAAACACTTCAGGCCAAATGATTTATTAAACTCGTCGATCAATTGATTTATTTACATCTGCATCCATGTAGAAATCTGTGTTCAGAGTGAGCGGGAAATGTCCGACAGTATTTGGCCATTTAGTCTTCATTATTATTATGTTTTGTAATATTTAAAGTCGTAAAGTTTTCATCATTATTAGACAGCTTTTTGATCAAGACTCGGGTCAGATATGTCTCAGTTTGAAGGGCTCACATGTTAGCATGCTAACGTTAGCTGTGTCAGTTAGCTAACTCGTTAGCTAGCGGCTGTAGATATTTAGCAACAGCTGATCTGTGCGTGAGAACTGGTTCGTGAGCTGCCGCCTGTTTTAATGCAGCGAAGATGAAACTTAGCAGCGCTGACGTCAGAACGAGGCTCGGTGTGAACTCAGGGACGGCTGCTGGACCTGCAGGCTCCTCAGGAGTAACGGGAGGTGGGTCAGTGAAGAGATTCAGACTGTACAGGTTTTAATGCTTCTCCATGGACGATGGCGACACACCACAGATGAACTTTCAGGGACTGTTGGGGTAAAAGTAAAAATCAATAAAACAGAGTATGATTCAGGAGATGAGGGATCATCCGATCCTCCTCTGACAGGATTAAAATGAGCCGCAATCAGCCGGAAACCTCGTTCAGCTGATGGACCGACCCGTTCCTGTTTCCAGGTTTAAAACGCTCTGATCGACCTCTGGGTGAGGACTCACTTCCTGCACTCAATCGATCAATCAGCTGTTCTCTATCAGAGGTCAGACGGGGGCCTGACGACTTATCAGATCCGTAGAGTCAGAAATCCCCTTCGCTCCTTCCAGACTTCCTTCACGTTGAAGTTTATTTACCGTGCGAACGAGGGAGCGGTGACGTGAGCCTTTTGTTCCCAGCACCTCGTATTTACAGATTAAAGCCAGCAGTCGTTCAGATTAACAGCTGATGGGTCACTGAACAATAGAAGAGGGTTTTGTTTTTCAGAGGTGACGGTCAGGACACTAAATCCCTTCATCGGATGGACGTCAGCTGACCTGTTGTGTTTTAGTTGGAAGAATGATGGATTAAAGTACTGACACGTTACATTTGGGTCTGTTTGTGAGGAACAAAGTCCAACGAACGTCATGTTGTTCAAACCGAAGCTTCATTCTGACCAGAGTTCATAAAGCTTTCACAACATCCAGGAGACAACCCCCCCCCCATATTTGTTTGCCCCTTGAACTGATAAAAGCTTTCATAACTAGTGACGGATCCGGGAGACCACATCACTCTGCAGTGCTTGTCCTCGGGTTGAGATGGTGTCCGGCTGGTTTCTGATGGTGTTGGTGGTCTGTGGTCTGGTCGGGCTTCAGTCCGCAGCAGAAGGAGATGAAGACCAGAGAGGTCTGCTGCAGCAGCTGATGGCCAGAGTGGAGAAGCTGGAGGAGGACAGAGGTCAGTCTGATGGATGCTGTGCACTGTTCTTCTTCCATTTCTTCAGAGCCGTACGTCTGTTTCCGCTCAGCTGCTCCAGCGAGACCCCGATGTGGATCAGCTCTTTGAATTTACCTGTGAACTGGGCCTTAAGTGTTTAAATGAACTAATCTAAAGTCTTAGATGACCGTGAAATAACCTGTTAAAGCTACGGAGCGTAAAGAACCGTTTGTCATGTTCTCTCTAATACAGAACCAGAATCAGGAACACTTTATTGATCCCTGAGGGGAAACTCTTGTTACAGCTGCTCGCTGTCACGTCACACAGGAACAGAAGTACTGAGCAAAAAATATAATACACTATAATACAGGTCAGAAAATACATTAAGTACCAAGTGGGTTTACAGGTTGATGATAATAATACAGTATAAAGTAATAGTGCGTGAACTGTTAAGTGTAACTTAAGATGATTATGAGACGGAGGATATTGCACAGCAGTAATAGAGAACAGGGAATTTTAAACTGAAAACACAGAATATTGCACAATTATTCAAGTATTGCAGAGATGTTAATGATCAGTGTCCAGTTTAGTGACTTCGGGTCATACAGACTGACACTTAGAGGGAGGAGTTAAAGAGTCTGATGGCCACAGGCAGGAAGGACTTCCTGTGGCGCTCTGTGGTGCATTGTGGGGGGATGAGTCTTTGTTTGACCAGCACGTCATGGAGCGGGTGGGAGACGCTGTCCAAGATGGCGTGTAGTTTACCCAGCATCCTCCTCTCTGACACCACCGCCAGAGAGTCCAGCTCCACCCCCACAATGTCATCTTCCTGAGAGTCCACTCCTACACAGAGGAGCGCTCATTGAACTGGGAGGGAGGGAGGTCACTAGACAGGAATGGGGGTAGGACTGGAGGTAACGGAGCAAATTGAAGGTAATCTTTTTGCAGTTATGGGGAGAGCATCCAAAACCTGAATGAATATATACATATATATATACACCTAATTAACCTACAACTGAAAAGTGAAATATTGGAAAATAGAGGAATCTATTAATTGTTGAAGATATAATTTTCAGTGGCGAAATGGCCTGTGGTTATAGTTTTACCACACAGCAAGAAGCTCTTGGGTTTGACTCTCAGCTTTGGTCCTTTCTGTGTGCAGTTTGCTTTTCTCACTGTTTGAACGGTGGGAAGAAATGGATCTGGGGGAAACATAAACAAGAGGTGGAAGTTGGATTGAAAACTCTATATTTCCCATTAGTGTGAATGAGTGTGACTGGCGACCTGTCCAGGATGGACCCTATGCATGCTGGGATAGACTCCAGCCCCCTGTGCCCCTGAATAGAATTAAACAGGTGTAGAAAATGGGTGGACCGGTAGACTATGGAAATGTACTTTTTCTGCTCACGCTTCTGAAATATTTAACCAGTGTACTGTGAGACACAATGGAAACAAGGGGAAATTAATTTAAATAACAGAGTAAAAAACAATGTGGCCATTCATCAAGGTCTACAAAGTTGGGAAATTTAGCTTGTTTTAAAATGACCTTGCATTGTTCTTAACTCCACCTTGATGTGTTCTCACTACTTATGCAAGATCAGAGCACGTAACACATCCTGTATACAGTGACATTCAGCCACCTCATCTAAATGCAGCACACACCTCTTAGCTCTACTTTTTTGCAGAGCAACACTTGCTGCCAGGATGCTGCCAGGAGCCACAGACCACAGTGATTTATATTCTGCTCATGTCTCAAAGCGAACACCTTGCAGGGTCACCGGCCTTACGGATCAGTTTGTTGAGCCTGTTGGCGTCCGCTACCCTCAGCCTGCTGCCCCAGCATGCAACAGCATACAGGACAGCACCGGCCTTACGGATCAGTTTGTTGAGTCTGTTAGCGTAGAACTTAAAAAACATCTCGCAGACCAGCCAACCAACGTTAGCATGTCCACAGTTAACGTGTTAACATAAACATCTGGAATGCCAACTTTCATCAAACAGCTGCAGTGAGATTTAAATGATTATTTCTTTGGGGGGAGGGGAGGCGGGGTCCATAAAAACCACATCAGGTATTGGCACTTGAGTGAGTTCACATGTTCTTACACATGCTGGCAGGCCATGCAGGGACACAGGTGCGTCACAGGTGAGCATGTGGCCTACAGCCTGTGACTGGAAGTAGTCCCTATAAAAACTGGACCAGCTGTTGGTTCATCACAGCCTCCGTCCATGTGGATTTTATGACTGTAGACTAGATTCATCTCCGCAGACCTACAGAGCCTTCTGACAGTGGGTCTGGACTGGTCCCGCTCAGCTGAAGGGAACTAGATCCAGCTGTAGACTTTTATTCTTGTTAATTACATTTAATGTTCCGTTTGTCTTCCTGCAGGTAAATCTCAGGTGGCGTTCTCCGCCTCCCTCGTCAGCACCGTACAGTGGACCGATCACGGGCCTTTTGACACCAACACCACGCTGGTGTTCCAGAGGGTGAAGACGAACATCGGCAACGCATACGACAAAGAGACAGGTAGGACTCACCTGTTGAGGTTCAGGACACAGGGGTTTGGGACAGTCTTTAACCGCTGACGCACCTGACAAGCAGACTGGTTCCCATAAGGGAGCGGTATTTCCGGCTGAGTGGTTTTGTAAGGTTTGGTTAAGCCGGACGACGACCGGGAAGCTGTTGTTTTTCTGGTGAGGACAGTTTTGTATTCAAACGGAAGATGGTGGACCTGATGTTTTCAGGTGTGATGTTTCTGTTGTTGTCACCTGGACCGCCCACCTGAACTGCCTGAGGAAGCTCGTTGCGTGGCGCTGCAGTGACTCCTGAACATACGGATCTTCAGTTATTCTTTCATCATGAGAGATGTTTTAGCAGCAGTTCTGTTGAGATCTTGCCACACTTTTCTTGCAGCAACGTAAACTTTTATTTCTTATAGTTTTGGTATTTTTGGTAAGGAGACTCAGGTGTTGGTCTGGAACTGATTTCACCTGACATCACAGGCTTGTTTGTCCCTGTTCTCTGACTGCAGGCATCTTCACGGCACCCGTGAAGGGGCTCTACTACATACGGTTCACCGGCTGTGTCGGAAAGTCGGGCAAACTGAACGCAGCAGTGATGAAGAACGGGGTCAACGTGTTCGCCATCTACAACGTGCCGGCGACCAGGGGCACCACCTCCAACGGCATGACGCTGGCCCTGGAGGAGGGCGACCGGCTGTGGGTCGAGTTGTGGGCCAACACCAGCATCTCAGACCAGAGTCGGCTCAGCACCTTCAGCGGCTTCCTCGTCTTCCCCTTGTAGGTGGAGACAGACACACCTGTGGCTGCTGCGGAGACGGGCATCCAGATCGTGGTCCTGAACCCAGAAACAGACCCAGATCTTCTGCTGAAACACATTATACAGGTTCACAGGTATAAACCAGAAGGATATCAGTTAGCGAGCAAGACGCAGTTTGACTGGAATCAAAAAGCAAGAAACTTAAAACAAACTTTGGGGCATTTATTGATAAATATTTTGTGTCTCAAACCAAAAATGTGAAACGTAATTTTTCAGTTTGTTGTGACTTTAAGGTCTTTCAATACAAAATATTAAATAACCAGTTTTGTTTAGAAAAGTTGAGCAGGAAACGTCAGGTTTGTGGACTGTTGGTCTGAGTGTGTTAACGTCTGTCTGTTGGTGTTGAAGTGGCTGAGGTGGAAGTTCAAAGTTCTTCCAATAAAGTGGTTCTGTGACCTAAACTTTGCACATTCAAATACTTTATATCCTCACATTGCTTTCATGTCGCTGCATCCGGCCGTGACCGTTTCACTCGTGTCCTTTTTTCACAGTTTTTCAAAATATGCAAAAAACCACTGAAACAGGATGTCCAGCTACATTTAACAGACTTTAACAGAGTCATTCACGGGGAAACACTTTTGTCTCAACAATAGTCTCTCAAAATTACAGCAGATTTGGTGAAAAGTAACCCTCAGTGCGCTCCAGACCTAAATCCAACCACAGGTGGCGCCAGCAGGTTACGATGGAAGAGAAAACGTCACCCGAAGCTGCTGCCAACATCCAGTTTGTCTTCAGTATTCATCCAAATTCAACAACATGTTTAATGATATATTAATGAGATTTTTTCAGCAACAGGTCAAATATACATTTTCCCAAAGACACCAAATTTGGTGTCTTCCTAAATCCGCTTTGGTACGCATTCACCAGACGTCTCAGTGACCAACCCTTCCATTCACTTACAGATGTGATGTTAGAGCGATGGGTCTCTTTCCAGCTTCCAGGCGCTCCGCCCTCCTTCCAAACTTCACTGAATGAGCCCGTCAGCGGCAAAAACAAGCACTTTAATTTGTTCCCAGCAGCCATTGCAGCCCGTTTAGCGGCTGAAGCCAGAATATTTCGGTGAATTAAGGATTTATTTCCACCAAAGCAGAGCTGGTGAGTGTTGGAACAGCGGAAAGACCAACAGAGACGGTTTGAGGGAGTTTTATTTTGTTTCTGTCCAGTTTGAATTAAGCGTGTTTTACAATGATCTGTGACGTAAAATGACAGTTTTTCTCAATGGAGTCTGGTGAGATGCTGCTGCTGCAGTGCTGGGATGCACCAACAAAGATTCATATTTAAACCCAATTAAATCATCGTTGAACTTTAAATTATGTTGCACCAAACTTTAAAAGTAAGAAAGATTCAATTTAAACCACTTTAAATCTCAGTTTAGTTTTTATTTTAAACCTAGATAAAAAAAACTTTAAACTCCAGTTTAAAATGTGATCCAGTATTAACTTTAAACCCCCCCCCCCAGTGAATGTCGCTTCCAGCTCCTTTAAGTGAAAATACAAGTAACAATATGTAAATATCATACATTGGAAATACTGAAGTAAAGTACTTATGAGTACTGCAGTATTCTGGGGAACGCTCGGTGAAGTAAACAGGATCTGGAGTTCACTGTGGTAACGAGTCTCTTCCTTCCTGCCTTCATCAAACAGGACGTTAGATCAGATTCCTCTCAGACTGAAACTGAGCTGCGAGTCCCAGCGAGTCCCGGGGGGACAGACCGAGTCCCGGGGAGACAGACCGAGTCCAGCAGCCAGACTTCAGCCAGAAACCAGCAGCAGTCCACTTCTGGACCCAAACTAAGAAACCATTTCATCTCTTTGTGCAGAATTCTTCCTTTCAAAGGTTGAAGTCAGGTTTATGGGGTTCGCTCTGACCTGGGGTCAGTTATTGGATGTGTTCACATACCTTTAATCTGGTTCTCTGTGCGGATTAATTTTAGGGTTTTAGGGGAAAACGGCTTCAAATTTCATCTGAAAATCGAGGCCCTTTAAAGAGCTTTAACAAAGTTTTTACCACAATGAGAGCAGAACGTCTTCTGAAAACGGAGATTTATTGTTTAAATGATCCTTTAAATTGTCAAAATATGAAATATAATAAACATGACATGATAAACATCAGATGATGAACAACACGATTTAAAAAATCAATTATTTGAAGAAATAAAACTTGAATTTAGGTCAGATCTGGGGTCCACATGAGGGTCTGGGGTCCTCAAGACCTCAGTGTTTGTGAAGTCCTGGTCCCGGTGTTTCGTGATGTGAAGAGCTAAATGAAACGAACACATGAACTAAACACTGAATACAGGCACAGCTTTAAACCCGCACAGTGTTTACTAAAGGGACAACACAGAAGTGATCATAAATCATACAATACATACAGGTACTTTATTTTGAAAGAGTCACAGTTTCCCGGTAATGGTCCTCTCCGCCGTCACTAGCTCCTCCATCCCGGACCCGGAGGAGTCCGTCTCCGTCCAGCCGACACCGGCCGCCGGGTCCCGGCCCGCCGCGGCCCGGTGTGTCGGTAGGTTGGACGGATCCTCCGCGGTCGCAGCGAGCGGCTCGGCGGTGGTCAGCGCCGGGGAGGTGAAGCCCTGCCCGGCCTTAGCTGGCTCGGCCGGTCCGGTGGAAGGAACCGGGGCAGCCAGAGCGGTGTGGCGGCCGGTGTCCCCGGGAGACGCTTCCCCGGAGCCGGTACTCTGAGTGTCAGTGTGATCAATATTAATATTAATAGAGCTCATAGTGGCGTTGCATTTAGTCTCATGATTATTACTGTGAGAACTTGGACCAGTGATGTTCCTCTCAGTCCTGGAGGTCCCGGTCCCGGTCCCGGTCAGTCCGGGTCCAGCTGTGGGTTTCCAGATGAGACTGTAGTAAACAGCCAGGATGACGGCGGCCACAGACACGGACAGGACGTAGACCACCACGGTGGCCAGTCTCACCCACTTCTTGTTGGCTTTGGCCACCAGCTTCGCCTTCTTGTCCCCGGTGTAGGTGGCAGGTTTGCCCCGCTCCGCCGGGCCGAACGCGGGGGTCCAGGTCCGGGGGTCCCGCATGGTGAGGAGGAGGAGGAGGAGGCGGTGCGTGAGGCCAGTCACAGCCGGGACGGAGCGCCTGCCCCCGCCATCCTCATCTGGACCCGCAGCTGGAGTCCTCCGGTTTATAGACCCGCTGAGCTGCGTCAAGTCCCACAGAGTCAACCACGGACCGGAAGCTCCCGAGCCACGTCTTCACAATAAAAGCCTGCTGTTCAGAAAGCTCGGACCTCTGTCGTTCGTGTGTAAAATGATATTTTTTGTTCAGGAAGCTGGAAAACAGCTGTTTGTCACATCTGTCCAATAAGATCAGTGAAGTCATCTCAAAACTTAAAACCACCAAAAGGATTTAAAATCAGCTCCTGTGGCAGTTTTATATAAATTAATATTATTATTATTAGATTATTGCTGTTTACGTCTCACGTGGATGTGACAGATCGTTCAGCATAAAGTGCTGCTGCTATTATATATATATATATATATATATATATATATATATATATATATATATATATATATATATGTATATATATATATATATATATATATATATATATATATATATATATATATATATATATATATATATATATATATATATATATATGTATATATATATATATATATATATATATATATGTATATATATATGTGTGTGTGTGTGTGTTTTGGACATTTTATTTTTTGTGGTGCAGGTTTTGTTTTTCTGTTCAAGTTTAATTTTGAAAGTTCTCATCCGAAGTCCAGTGTTGAATTCTGGGTAATTTATTTATTTATTTATGATACAGGACATTATTATTTCTGTTTTCATTCAACACTGTCAGCTGTGTTTTAATGTGAAAATCCTTGAATACCATTTCCTTTAAACTTGTGTTTTTTATTTCAGCAGAACCACAAATCTACTGAGGAAACTTGTAAAATACATAAAATATAAATACATAAATATCATACATATTATATACATATAAAATAAAGTTTTTCTGTGACTTTTTTCTTTTTTCAACAGTGAATCACCTGCAGCTGCTTTCTGAGTTTAACTGCAACTCATTTTCCTCAGTTTTCATTTTATATTTATCTTTTTAAAGAAATGTGACGGAAAATAAAACAGAATGTAAAGTTAGTTTCAGTGGTTCGATGCGAAGAGGAGAATAAACGCAAAGCAAAGATTAGAAATTGATCTCTAACATTTTTGTCAGTAGTAAATAAATATTAGGTCAAATGTTTCGTGTGTTTTGCATGTAGTTTATAACTTAGTTTTATGTTTGGATCACTTACAGACGTCTTTAAACTCAGCATTAAATATGCAGTTTTGTTAAATCTTTTTTTGTTCTACGATGTTTTAATTTATATATTTAATATTTTAGTGAAACTGGCAGCAGCTGAAGTTTATTAAACTGAACTTTTCTGAAGGTTTTACTCCACCGGCCTCCTGCTGTAAGTTAGTTAATTATTTTAACAACATGCAACAAAACAGTTTCTGGAGATTTAATTTATTGATCAGCAAGAAAAAGTGTCAAACTTTTTAACGTTTTATCTTTTAAAGGACAACAGAATAAGTGACGATCAGAGTTCAAACAGAAACAGCTCAGATTTTATTTCTCTACAGATTAATGGCAGTTTGTAATAATCTCGGGTTCACCTGCAGCTCTGACAGCTTTATATTGATCATGTTTTCATAATATTCTGGTATTGATCCAGACTGAAACCTTCAGGAGAATCAGAAGTGAGTCCAGTTATGTTTGTGAGTTATCTTGAACAGGAAATGATATTTCAAATTAAAAGGGCTTTGGGAATGAGATGTTTATTTGCACAGTAGACATTTTGACTTGTCAAACACAGATGTGACTAATACACATTCACCGCCAAGCGATATGCCTCCATTCGTGTTATTAGTTCCACTGATGAGTCGAGATTTGTTCTGTGATTCATTTGGAAACGATAAAGAAACAGAGACGCTCCGATGCTGCAAAGATTCACGATTCTGGTCAGCAAGATTTACTCAGCTGGAGATGGACAGACTTTAGATGGGGAGGAAAAATAAAATCAATCAATCATGTCAGTCAAACACAAAACATGTGGAGGCCCATCATCGTGCTCTGAAGGTCACTGTAAATACAGCAGGAGAGCCTTGAGTCTTAAAGTCTGGGAACCACGGGATTAAACTACAAGCACACTTTAAAACATGGAGGAGGATTCAAACACAGATGTTTCTACGTTTGCTCAGTGGACAGAAGACACAGGACGGACTCTCAGGTGTCCACAAAGACACAATAACAGACTTATTGTCAAACAGACTCGTGTTTTGTCTCTGACATACAAACACGTTTGTGTTTCCTACCTCACAGAACATTTGCAAAAACTTCTTCAGATTTTTGGGGAACCTGAATTCTTTATATATATATATATATATATATATATATATATATATGTCCTTCCTCTCCTGATTTAAGGCACTTTACCACAATGTGTATCTCCTCACGCTCGTCCTAAAACACATGCTAACAGAACATGAGGCACAAACAATACAGGGATCCCTTAATGCGCCATTAAAGGTCAAAAACTCCACAGGAGACCTCCAGAGATAGAGACTGATGTTTTTGAAGTCTGTATGGTTTCTAATGGGGATTATAACAAAATCAGAAAGTGTATCTCTTCACTTTTCAAATGACTTTTGATTAATAATAAGCACTACTACAACACTATTTCTGCTAATGCTGACAGAATAATAGTTTCAGTTGGTTTCTGCTGCTCTCACTTTGATCCCTCCAGTCACCAGGAACAGGAACACCTGTCAATCAAAACACATTCATAAACTATTAACTCAACAATGAGGAGAGAGAGACGGCGTATAATAATAATATATACACTAAACTTAGAGCGGCATAAAAAAATATAAAGTATAGTATAGTTATACATATATATATATATGTCATATATAGCGTGAGATTATACGGATAACTGAGCATCCGCTGCTGAAGACCATGAGATGTTGTTGAGGGCTCCAATAAAAGCAGATAAGTGGACCTTAAGATACACACTGTGATTTTCCTTTTGCTTATTTTTGAATGAACTAAGTTTGATGACCTCTTAAATCTTTAAAAGTATATATCAAATCAGTGGCACTGTTCTGTTGTGTGGTTCCTCATGTCAGAGTGAATATTCGGTTCCACACACCTGTGATGCCGACTCTCTGGGGTCTCCTCACTCATCCAGGCCCTTCTTGGAGGATCCGTCCCTGGTCTTCGCCCTCAGCTTGTTCACCTGTGACTCGGCAATGTCGGCCCTCTCCTCTGCCTCCTCCAGCTCGTGTTGTAGCTTGCGGAGTTTGGCCATATTGATGTTTGCTGCCTCCTCTGCCTCCTCGGCTGCGTGTTTGTAGGACTTGACCTTCAGCTGCAGTTTGTCCACCAGGTCCTGGAGGCGAGCCATGTTCTTGTGGTGTTCCTCGGTCTGGTAGGTGAGCTCCTTGATGCGGCGTTCATACTTGCGAACACCCTTGATGGACTCTGTTCCCCTCCTCTGCTCCGCCTCCAGCTCGTTCTCCAGCTCTTTGATGCGAGCCTCCAGTTTCTGGAGCTGCTTTTTGCCGCCCTTCATGGCGATCTGCTCTGCCTCGTCCAGGCGGTGCTGCAGGTCTTTGATGGTCTGCTCCATGTTCTTCTTCATACGCTCCAGATGGGCGCTGGTGTCCTGCTCCTTCTTCAGCTCCTCAGCCATCATGGCTGCATCTGTGATAGCCTTCTTTGCCTTCTCCTCAGCATTGCGGTTCTCCTGTATGGCTTCCTCCACCTCATTCTGCAGGTGCAGGAGGTCTGCTTCATGCTTCTTCTTCTGGTTGATCAGGCTGGTGTTCTGGGAGTGCAGGAGTTGCATGCGCTCTGTAGCATCAATCAGCTCCTGTTCGGCCAGTTTCCGACTTCTTTCCGTCTGCTCAAGGGCGGCCCTCAATTCCTCTAGTTCGGCCTGGATCAGGTTGTTTCTGCGTTCCAGGAGAGCGATGTTCTCTCTCAGGTCATCGTTGCCATGCTGTGCATCATCCAGCTGGAGCTGAGAGTCCTTCAGGAATGCCTGAAGGCTCTTTAGCTGTTTCTGGGCATCAGCTGCCTGCCTCTTAGCTTGGCTAAGCTGGATCTCCATCTCGTTGAGGTCACCTTCCATCTTCTTCTTGACTCTCAGGGCCTCATTGCGGCTCCTGGTTTCAGATTCCAGAGAGGACTGAAGCGACTCAAGCATCCGTTGGTAGTTCTTCTTTGCTTGCTCCATTTCCTCGTCTTTCTCAGCCAGCTTGCGCTCCATGTCGGCTTTCACTTGGTTGAACTCCAGCTGGGCTCTGAGGATCTTGCTCTCTTCGTGCTCCAGAGAACCTTCTGCCTCCTCCAGTGCTGACTGGAGCTCCTCCCTTTCCTGCTCGAGCTGCTTCCGGATCTTCTCCAGCTCATGAGCACTCCGGCCACCCTCCCCCAGCTGGTCGGTAAGGTCAGAGATCTCCTCTTGGAGGTTCTTGTTCTCTCTCTTCATCGTCTCAAGTTGATCCAGGGACTCCTCATAGGCATTCCTCAGTTTGAAGAGTTCAGTGCTCAGACACCGAGCTTCCTTCTGAGAGGCCTCCAGCTCACACTGAGACTCCTCAAACTTTTGCTTCCACTCTGCCATGACTTTGTCAAAGGCTCTTTGCTTTTTGTCTAGGGCTGCAGATGCTGCATTGGATCTCTCGAGGTCCAGCATAAGGTCTTCGATTTCATTTTGGAGGCGGTGCTTGGTCTTCTCAAGGGATGAACACTTTGCATTCACTGCCTCGATAGCCTCCTCTGCCTCCTGCAGTCTTTGAACCAGCTTTTTCTTTGCTTCTTCCAGTTCCTCTGTTCTCTGGATTCCATCAGTTTCATATTTTGTCCTCCATGCTGAGACCTCTGTGTTGGATTTGGACAGAGCTCTCTGTAGCTCAGCCTTGGCCTCCTGCTCCTCTTCAAACTGCTCTCGGAGCAGATCACAGTCGTGACGAGCAGATTGTACGGCATGGGCAAGGGCATTCTTTGCCTTGACTTCTTCTTCCAGCTGTCTGCGTAGATCTTCTACCTGCTGGTTGTAGGAGTTCTTCCCTCTGGTCAGCTGTGATATCAGACACTCTTTCTCCTCCAGCTGCCGTCCAAACTCACCATTCTCAGTGAGCAGCTTGGCCCTCTGTGTAGTCAAGTCATTGACTGTGCGTTGAGCTTCCTCATATTTACTCTTGTACTCATTCATGTTGTCTTCCATTGTACGGCACATCTTCTCAATGTTTGACTTGGCCTTCACCACACTCTCCATGTTAGAACACAAGTCATCCAGCTCCAGCTTCAGCTCACTCTTTTCCTTCTCCAGCTTCTGCTTCACACGCTGCAGGTTATCAATCTGTTCGCCCAGTTCGGCAACGCTGTCAGCATGTTTCTTCCTCAGGGATGCAGCGGTGGCCTCGTGTTGGAGGGTAGATTCCTCCAGCTCCCTACGGAGCTTCTGAAATTCAGTATCTCTCTTCTTATTCAGCTCCACCTGTGCTGATGTTGCCCCACCTGCCTCCTCCAGACGCTCGCTGATGTCCTCCAGCTCGCGGGAAAGATCGGAGCGTTGCTTCTCAACTTTGGCCCGGGCTGCACGCTCAGCATCCAGCTCCTCTTCCAGCTCCTCAATTCTCGCCTGGTTTTCTTTCAGCTTCTTCTGGAGCTGAACTGAAGCAACCTGCTCGTCTTCTAGTCTTGAATTTATTTGGACAACCTCAAAGTCTTTTTTTTTTAGTTTTTCCTCCAGCTGCTGCTTGTCATTTTCTAGGTCCATCAAACTCTCCTGGGTCAGTTTCAGGTCTCCTTCGAGCTTCCTCTTTGAGCGTTCAAGGTCCATCCTGACTTTCTTCTCTTGCTCCAACGAGCCCTCAAGATCGTCCACCTGTTGCTCCAGCTTAGCTTTGGCTTTGGTCAAGCTGTTGGCTTTGTCTTCTTCACTCTGAAGGTCATCCAGTGTCTGCTGGTGAGCCTCCTGTAGTGCCTTCTTCTCTTTGGTTAGTTTCATGATGTTTTCATCCTGGGAAGCCATCTCCTCCGTCAGGTTTTTCACCTTATTCTCTGTGGCATGTTTTTCTTTCTCGACCTTGGCCAAAGTCAGCTCCAGATCATCTATATCTTTCTTCAACTCAGAGCATTCATCTTCAAGCTTCCGTTTCTTAGCTGTGAGATCTGCATTTAGCTCCTCTTCATCTTCCAGTCTTTCTGTCATCTCTTTCAGCTTGGCCTCCAGTTGAATCTTGCTCTTTATAAGCTGTTCACAGCGTTCTTCAGCATCTGTTAGTGTATCCTGTTCAGACTGAATTTGCAGAGTCAAATCGTTCTTCTCTTGGAGAAGAGTCACTATTTTCTCCTCTAGTTCCTTACGTCTTGCTTCTGATTTCTCCAGAGCTTCTTTCAGTTTGTTGAACTCATCCTTCATGTTAG
Organism: Siniperca chuatsi; assembly: GCF_020085105.1. Lineage (NCBI taxonomy): Eukaryota > Metazoa > Chordata > Actinopteri > Centrarchiformes > Sinipercidae > Siniperca > Siniperca chuatsi. The sequence continues at coordinate 28,498,858 of NC_058057.1, forward strand.
CCATCTCCTTCTCAGACTCAGCGCTCTTGAGAAGGGGTTTGATCTTGAAGAAGAGCTTCATCCAGGGCCAGTTCTTTACACCCAGAAAAGAGCGAAGGTTCCACTGGATGACCATAAGGGCATCTCTGCGTTCCACGAGCTTAGCAAACTGTGCCCTCATGAGGATTGCCCGGGCATTAGCCTGGATCCTGGTGATGATTCGAGAGAGTTGTTCATCTCGCATCTCCTCCAGTGTCCCCAGCAGACCAGCTTTAAAGAAGACTTTGGTGTGACCAAACTTGTACTGAGTGTGGTCAATGTCCAGTGATCCCAGCAACTTTTCGGCACTCTTCTTGCAGTCAAGGAACTGGCCTTCAGGGATGGCAGAGGCATTCAAAATCCTGTACCTTTGTTTGAAGTCGCCATAGAGCACTCTATTTGGGAAACCCTTCCTGCAGATTCTGATTCCTTCCAGGACACCGTTACAACGCAGCTGGTGCATCACAAGGCAGTTGTCCATGACCCCTGGAGTTTTCCTCTCATTAGGAATCAGACAGCGGACAAAGTGGGGGTGTGTGGTCTTCAGGTTGTTCATCAGCTTGTTCAGGTTTTCCCTGTGAAGTGCAGACACGGTCTGGAACGAGGAACCTTTCTTCTTGGCTCCTTTGCCACCTGCTTTGTCACCGCCATCAGCTGAATAGCTTGAAAACAGAAGGCTGAGAAGCTTAAGAGATGATTTCTGGTAAAGACCGACCACAGTTTCATTTAGGGGGTCTTTGTTTTTGACCAACCAGTTGCCAATGTTGTAGTCCACTGTGCCAGCATAATGAACCAGGGCAAAATGAGCCTCTGCTTTCCCCTTTGCAGCCCTCGGCTTCTCAAACATCTTGTTCTTGCCCAGATGATTATCATAGAGCTTGGACTTGAAGGTCTGGTCACTGGCTTTAGGAAACATGCATTCCTCCTCAAGAATCGACAGGATCCCCAGCGGCTTCTCAATGAGGTCAATACAAGCTTGTAAGTCCATCCCAAAGTCAATGAACTCCCAGTCAATACCTTCTTTTTTGTACTCTTCTTGCTCCAGAACGAACATGTGATGGTTGAAAAACTGTTGCAGTTTCTCATTGGTGTAGTTGATGCACAACTGCTCAAAAGTGTTGAAATCAAAGATCTCAAATCCAGCAATGTCCAGCACTCCTATGAAGTACTGACGATGCTGTTTTGTGTCCAGGGATTGATTGATTCTCACTACCATCCAGTTGAACATTTTTTCATACACTGACTTAGCCAGAGCACCAAGGGAGTAGTAGACTTGGTCCACACTTTGTCCTTTGGTGACGTATTCATTTCCTACCTTGACTCTGGGATGGCACAGCCCTTTGATGAGGTCAGCAGAATTCAGCCCCATTAAGTAAGCCGATTTATCAGCAGCCTCCGTCCCGTCTGGCTCAGCCTGCTCCTCACGCTGCTTCTGTTTGAACTTCATGTTGCCGTAGTGCATGATGGCTCCTGTCAGTTTATAGACGCCCATCTTCTCGTCTGGTGTGAAGCCGAGCACATCGAAGGCACTGTCAGTGGCTATCAGCTCCTCTGAGTCGTTGATGGAGGCGACCGTTACCTCTCCTTGAGAGATGTAGGAGTAGTCGTACGGGTTGTTGGTGATCAGCAGCATGTCCAGCAGCTCTGGCTTCTCATTGGACAGGATCTGGTAGAATATGTGGTAGTTCCTTTCAGCCTTGAGCTGAAAGGTGACACGTGACTTCTCCAGCAGGTACGTCTCGATGTCAGCAGATGACAGCTTGCCGCTCGTACCAAAGTGAATTCGGATGAATTTTCCAAAACGAGAAGAGTTGTCATTTCTCGATGTTTTGGCATTGCCGAAGGCCTCCAGTGCAGGGTTTGCCTGGATGATTTGATCTTCCAGTGTCCCTTTGCTGGTGTCTTTTTTGCCTCCACCGCCAACTGCAGCAATGCTGGCGAAGTACTGGATGACCCTCTTGGTGTTCACAGTCTTCCCAGCTCCAGATTCTCCAGTGATGAGGACTGACTGGTTCTCCCTGTCAGTCAGCATGTACTGGTAGGCATTATCAGAGATGGAGAAGATATGAGGGGGAGCCTCTGTTCTCTTCTTTCCTCTGTAAGCTGCCACCACCTCGGCATCGTAGACAGGAAGCCACTTGTAGGGGTTGACAGTGACACAGAAGAGCCCAGAGTAGGTGTAGATCATCCAGGCAGCGTAACGCTCTTTGAGGTTATACAGCACGGCGGGCTCATGGAGGAAAGTGAACATCGCCATGTCTTCGATTTTATCGAACTTTGGCGGGTTCTGGGGATGGACCTCCAACTCCTTCACGGTTACCGTTGTTCCGTCCTCCTTCTTGACAGTCACCATACCTCCTTCTTTGCTTTGGATTTGTCCCTTCATATATTCCTCCTTATCATCAACTACAAAGCATTCAGTCTTGATGTCAAAAGATCTGGTCTGGGCTTCCAGGCGCTCCTTGTCCGACTTCCTCAGGTAAGGAGCAGCCTTCCCGAACTCAGCCATCAGAGCGTCACCCATGGTTGTGGGTAGAGGATTATGGCAGTCAGAAAAGAGATCAGTCTGTGAGGAAACTTTTCTCTGGTGACTCAGATGCAGAACTGCAGACTCATCACAGCAGGCAAATGTTTATAAAGGCTCCCTGTGGACCAAATTAGGAGATAACTGCTGAAAAGAAAAAAAAGTTGAAACTAAATTTGTCCCGGGATGAGAAAGCACCATGAGGGCAGTTTCAGGACCTTTGGCTGTTAAAGTCCATTTTAGGAAAAGGAGTGTTTCACTACTTATCTGCTCGCTGATAGGGACTCCTGACACCTCTCCATTTAGACTCAGCTCCTACTGAATCCTCACTGGACTGGTGCTTATACTTATTTCTTCTACAGTATAATCATTCACCTGCAGCAGTTTGAGACACATTAAAAAGCAAAACCTAATTTAAAAATTGATTGCTTCCCATCCATTTATTGGGTCACTTTTATATATATATATATATATATTGTTTTTTAATTCAATTTTATTTTTAATCGCATCAATACATTCATCATTAAGACATTTACTCATTCCATTACCCCACCCCTTCACCACAACACAAACATACATATTCGTTAGCATACTCTCAAATTGTCATTAGCAACTGTCCATCATACACCAAAAAATAAATAAATAAAAAATAAACACGTCAGAATACCATAAAAACATATTCATGTATAGCTGCCCCTTTATTTTTTGTATATTGTTAACAAGTTTGCCCCATATCATATTAAATTTCATTGGTTGCCCTTTAACATTGTACATTATTTTTCCTGGGGTGCAGTATGACAGCAATTCTCTCCACCATTGTTTAATTGATGGTGATTGCTTAGCTTTCCAGTTAATTTTTTATTTTTTTTTGCTGCAGTCATTATTACATTTTATCTGAGTTACATCTTGGGCATTTAGAAGATGCCTTGGGATTAAATTGATGTAATATGTTGAATTGCAAAAGCCTATGTTTGGTGTTAACCAGGATTTTTTGTGACTTTCACAATATATTTTCCCATTCTTTCAGTTGTTTTGCTGTTCATAGCATTATATAGTTTAGATATCATTCCCTTTAGTGTTTTTAATTAGAGTGTCTGGAATATTGGAAGTTCTTGATGATGAAAAATTTTAAAAAGTGTGCATCTGGAAGCTGATCATCATTATTGCAGAGATTCCCAAGTTCTTTAACCCCTTTTTCTTTCCAGCTGGCAGTAATACCATTATCATACGTTCCTTCTTTTAATACTTTTGCTGCACTACTTAGGGTGCATCTTTTCTTTGTTGCTTTAACCAAAATGGGATCAAGAAGTAGATTATAATCCCCACCAAGAATGCATTGACCATGTGAATGAATTAATTGGGCTATTATATCCTTTAAAAAATTGTGGCTCGTCGTTGTTATGTCCATAAAGGTTAAGAAAGGTGTATAGTTCATTATTCACATCACATTTAACAATTATCCACCATATCTTTATCCACAGAATGTATTTCAGAGAAATGTGTTTATGAACTAATATGGCGACTCCTCTAGATCTTGAGTTATATGATGAGTAAAATACCTTTCCCACCCATTCACTACATAGTTTCTCATGCTCAACATCTGTGAGATGGGTTTCCTGTAGGAACGCCAAGTCACATTCGTTCATCTTTAGGTGGTTTAAGATTTTCTTCCATTTAATAGTATTGTTAATTCCTTTCACATTATAAGAGATTACAGTAAGAGTGCTAAGCATTTCATGTAGATTTATATTTTACTATATTGAAAACCACCAGGATCCAGCTGTCAATAAGAGAGGTTAACTTCAATATATCTATGTTTATAGTGTTTAAGATGTTCTTCACAGTTGATGTTTTAGCCATAATGAATGTTAAAATGTATAAACGAGTTTAGGTTGAACATTGGTATATTTGACAAAAGATAGGAAATGTTATAAAATGCCTCCACCCCCCACCACTCTTTCCACCCCCATCTCTTCCCTTATCTTTTTTTTTATTTAAATCTAGCCTGTATTTCTAATCTATATTTTGTCTTTTTTCCTTTTGTTTTTGCAGTCTTTAGTTTGATATACATGCTGTACCAGGATACTGTTTGGTGTTCATGCTTGCAACAAAATATGAGACTAATATAAACTTGTCCTAATAAACCTCAGACTGATATTTGTCCATTTTAATATCAAACTATCAATAATTTCTTCAACAGTTAAGATCTCAATGGTTCTAGAGATCTAGAGATGTAAAATGAAGCAGCAGACATGTAAAATATTTCCAAACATGGAGTCTTTGGTTTGAATGTGACTCTGAGACTCAGATAGGAAGAGTGTGTTCTGACTGACTGAAGTGTTTTTGTCTCTTTATCTCTGACAGTCTGGACTCATCAGCTCTCAGCCTCCAAATAGAAACCAGAGACACTTGAATCAGAGTTTTTATCTCAGTCACAGACTGAGGACGAGGCTTCAGACTGCAGCAGCGTTAACCTGTCTGACAGGGCTCAGTATCAAACCTTAATACTCTTTTTGTTACTGACTGAATTGTGTCTGAGTATAAAAAACTATCAAATATCCGGTCAGATTCATAATGTTGTTGACTTCCTGTTTGATCAGATAGTTTTTGATTTAAATCATCATTTTCTTGAGTTCTTGTTTGGCTGCTTGCGTTCAGGCGACATTTAACATTTAACAACTTTGACTTCTTTTGTTCAATGAAAAAAGGGGTTTTGTTGAAAAACAGGTTTATATTTCTCAAAGGTAAGATACAGAAAAACGATATTTTTTCTAAAACTTTAGAAAGTCACACAGAAACAATTAAGTTAAAGTGAAACTCAGAAGTAGAAGGACAATTAAAAGAACCAGGAAATGATATAATAGTGAGCTGACATAGAAGAAGAGATAGAGTTCAGTAGAGCTGATAAGAATTTGTTTTACAGAATTTCCTCTGAAAACCTGATAAAATCTTATGACTGGAAGAACTGACAGATCAAGACTCTGGAGGGATAATTAGCACCAAATTAAAGAGTTTCCAGTTACGTATCAGTTACTTTCTGGAAAATTATTAGAAACTATGAGAAATTATAAATAAATGTTGTGACATTTTCAAAGGTAATACTATTTTTCGATTTAGTTAAGTTTTAGAATGATGTCTATTATAACCTCCAAACAGTCTGATGATGCTGTGATAATTAATAAACAATGATCAGTAGAAATGTCCATTAATGGTAAAGGTGCTAACTTTATTTATTTATTTATTCATTTTTGCTGAATATTACCATTGAATACAAAGTCTTCTGATCGTAAACTGTCAGTCTAATAAATCTGATGTTATTTTACTGTATATTTTTTTGTATCAGTATGATTGTATTGATTTTTTGTTTGTTGACGTTTTCATCAAAATATAATTTGCAATAAATACAAATAATTAGTGTAATGCGGCAAAGTTTGGAAATAATGATTCAACAAAAGCAAATTTAATCACAATAACAGTTGTGGACATCAACAAACTTCACTCTGTTCATGAAGTCTGTGTCCACATTGATGTTTTCCTGTGTTTAATTTTAAAAATCAGCAATGGTTTGTAGAAGAGGATGACTGAAAACTGCAAATCTGCTTCTACAAAGACTGAACTTCATATTATTTTTATTTTTACATGACTGACTTTTTAATTGTATTTATGTGTCTTTAAAAACTGCTTAATGTTCTGTAATATGTAAAATGTTTTATTATCTATTTTACATGATGCTCTTGTTCTACTAAGTTTATTGTAAATTAAGTAAACTGACGTCTTCAAACACAGTTGAGTTTTTTAATTTGTTTGAAACAGCAGCTTATTTCCTTGTTTCTGTGATCATCAGTACTGAAGTTTTAAATGTAAAACACATGAAGAACATGATGAAGATGATGAAGAGTGTGTGGTTCAGCTGAGTGTTTGTTGCTGTTCACGCACATCATTAAAATAGCAGCTCATTATCTCCATGTTATCACAGTCGCAGAGTGCAGACGACACAAACTCGACATAAACTGACTGTGAAACCGACCAACAGCTGCAGATTTAAAATGTAATTTAAAATGTTTACAAAATAAAAAACAGCGTAAAAATCAGAAAAAGACATTAAATGAAGAAATCAATAGTAAATATGAACATGGTGAAACAAACGTGTGTGTGTGTGTTCAAAGGGCGTCTGACTGTGTGAACAGGATGAATTTACTGTCTGTTGACTCTGCTGAGATGTTTGTTTTATATTGCTGTGTGTCAGATGGGTGGAGTTTGTTCAGTTTAGACAAACATGGACTCTGCAGGTCAAAGGTCATTACTAACATGATGAACCTGAACCTGCAGTTTTACTGAACATTTGGATCAACAACAATAATAAACCCTGGTGCACCAAAGACATTCAACTTCTATGCAAGAAAAATACCTCTTTTCATTAGCGGAGACAGGAAACAATACACTACTGTGAAATATGAGCTACGGTCTGCAATCAGGAAAGCCAAGTCAAACTACGCCATAAAATTGGAACAACAGATTCCATCTAATGACACCGAAAGATGATGACCAATTACAAAAAAAGTCCCTCCCCACACCTGCCATCGATACTGACCTCCCAGACAAACTCAATACGTTCTATGGAAGGTTTGAACCCCCTCAGCTCAACACATCTAAAACACAAGAACTCGTTATAGACTTCAGGCACAGCCCCCTCCCCAAAACCCCCATACAGGTCTCAGGAGACCCCGTAACCATCACTGCTCACTAACCCTGACAGACGTACCTGCACTTAAAACTCTGTATCAATCGTGTAAATATTGTCTTTAAATTTCTGTCTTGTTAATTTTGTCTGTTGTGTAGTCATTGTGTCTAAAAGTGATGTTGATATTTGTTTGATGTTACTGACACTGTTGAATTGAGCTTACCTACCGTGCTGTCCCATAAGCATCGGTCGTGTGGTCATTAATAAATGATTGATTAACAGTTTATCATGTTTTGACCGTTTGTTACCTCTAACATTCAGCCACTTGGTCAATTTTAAAAAGGGTACAAATTATGCATTAAATTAAAAATAAATTTCTACCTGAAAGACCCCAAAAGTTGTTTAAAATGAGAGAAAGTTTAACTTGAGAGAAATGCACAGGTTAGGGTTAGTAAAAAATCATTGTAGTTCAGTTAAAAGGTAATCATTTAATAATTAAAAATAATTTGAAGAACAAATAATAAAATTAATATTCAAAATTATATTTAGGCAGGGATATTGTAATGTTTGCATGTTGATATAAAAGAAATTACAGTGAACACATGTCACGTTTTATTAACATCTGTATTTTATAAAAGATAACCTAAAATAAAAACATTTAACCAACATGTGCAAAGTCACATTCTGTATAAAACTGTGCAAGTTTTTAAAATAAATCCATATCTTTTATTTACAAAAGGACCAACAGGAAAACAAAGAGCTTTTTTACATTCACCATCAACACAGAAGCATCCTGGGAAAATAATCTATACATCATGAACAAAAACATGCAAACAGGAGTTAAAAAACTCATACCAGGAGTAAAGTTTGTGCACAAAATAAAGAAATCGGTCTTAAAGGGTCAAACTCCAGTTAATACTCTATTTTGGTTCTATCATATGTAGAGTTTTTGTGATGTGGTGACTACTCGCAGGGCTGGTTGCTGAACTACAGTAGTTGGTGAGCTAACCGCTAACACGCTAGCCAGCCAGGAACATGCTAACACTGTACTGTTCTGTTTACTTCCTCTGACATTTTGTTCTCAGGATTGTTCAACATTACATTCAATAAAGAGTCATTAAGGAGGGAAAAAGCTAACAAGTTAGCTCGGTCGCTAAGAGGACACTAAGTGTCCACAAGGTATTAACAGCTGAATCAGTCAGATGTCCTCCTGTCTCCTAACTGTGTGTGAACCAGGTCTCTGTTGTAGATCTGACAGAGAAGCTTCAATAAAACTGCATGGTGACACACAGCTAATAAGCTACGATAGCTTCCTCCATGTTGGACTCTCCAGCTCTTTGTCATTGAACAAATTCACCCCTGCGAGTGAATCCACCGATCGCTGTGATTTTATGACCTGTACTGCAGCCCGCCACCAGGGGGCGATCCAGGTGTTTTGGCTTCACATTTGGGGAGCTGTCATGTCGTCCATCTTTATATAGTCTATGGTGTTATGCCATTGTTGGCTGCTGTGTTTGTGGCTGTATATGATTGGTTGTCTATTTTTAACTTAATTACAGTTCACGTTGGAGTTTTGACCCTTTGTTTTTTAAACAGCAGATCTGCTCTGAAATGTTACTGCAGTTGACATGAAGTCAAAATCAACAGAAAACTGATTCACATCCTGGATTTATTTTCCATGTTAACTGTCAGTGTTGTGCTACAGGCTTCATTTTGTTTTTAAATCTAATTTGCAAATGTCATTATTAGTAATTGATACGTTTTTTTTTAGTAATAATTGTAATATGTATTTTCATGGTTTTCTAAAATGACAACCTAAAATGTTAAAATAATAAAATCCCCCATTTAACTGTTAAAACTACAGTACAGGAGGTCAGAGGTCAACCAGGGAGCAGCATAAAGGTTTAACAGTTTGATCTATTTGTTTGTTTCATCTAAAAGTTCTGTTCACTGACAGGAAATGACAAAACTGTCAAAATAAGATTAGAGTATAAAACATTCATTTTTCAGCATGTAGCTGAACGTTCTCTGATCACTTCTTCTTCTCAGGTGTGTTTACAGGTGACAAAACATCCAGCAGCTGAAGGTCAAAGTTCACAATCTTCATGACCCCAGGACTCTCTGTGTTCAGGCTGCAGCAGCTATGTCGGCATTGTGCTGTCCTGATTCCACTCACCTGATTGGTCGCTGGAGCTCCGACAGGCAGCAGAATGGGAGGAGCTGGTACGTGATTGGCTGCTGAAGTCTGCAGCCTCCTCACCAGTGAGAAACTCAGCTCCTGTTTCTCTGGTCATAGAAAACAAAGCGACCCACACTGAGCTCCAGGAGTCAACACGGCCTGAGCACTCTCAGGTGGACTCAGGTGAGTCTCACATGTGTCTCAGGTGTGCTCAGGTGAGTCTCAAACGTGTCCGAGGTATGCTCTCAGGTGTTTAGCAGAGCGACATACGTTTGCGGTGCTGCTCCACCAGCGGCACCAGGCAGCGCGGTGAGCCGGCCTGCAGCAGGAACGGGTGCTCCAGCAGGTCGGAGGCGCTGGAACGCTGCTGCGTGTCACGAGTCAACATGCAGCCCAGGAAGTCCTTCAACACCGGAGACAGCTGAACACAAAAAGTGACATCATCAACTACACACCTGCTAATTGGTTAGCCAGTTAGCATTTAAGGTAACATATTCTAGTTGCTTATATGTTAATAAGTATTATTAACTTACAACACGTACTCATTGATGGATTATAATTTGTCATACTCTGTACTAATTAAAAAGAAATGAACTTTAAAACAGCTCCAAAAGATGAATATCATGCGGCATCATGGTCCCACAGCAGCCATATTGGTAATTATGTAAGTGGTTCTCAAACGTATTTTGAACTTGAATATGTGTTAACTGGAGCTCAGAAAGACAGAAAACCCTGATGGTGTGTTTGGATTGTCCTTACATATAACTAAACACTGGACTGGCCCGCAGGAAGTTGGTTCCAGTCAGGTCAGGGGCCTCCACTTTGTCTTTGTTTTTGTTTGAATGTTAATTTAAATCAACACTTCTATTAAAGATCATTCCAGGATGATGCCTTAATTTTTTTCAGAGCTGTACAACCTTTAGAAAGTCTGGTCCTCATAATGCATGTTCTGGACTGGTGTCCTCACTTTGTAATAAAGATAAGGAAGTTTGTGTGTGTGTGTGTTTGTGTGTATGTCTGACCCTCTGGATGTTCTTCACGCTCGGTGCTGCTTCGTCTCTCAGTTTCTTCATGGCCGTGATGGGCGTGTCGCTGAAATATGGTGGCTCTCCGTCCACCATCTCCACCACCATGATGCCCAGAGACCAGACATCCACCTGAAGGAAACAGGAAACAGGACACTGTCAGAGTTCACCTACACACAGGGACCAGACCAGGACTCTGTTCTTTAAATGTGGATTAACTAATACAAGCTAACAGGTTGTTAAAAGGTTAAAATGATCCTCTTGATTCTCATCCAGCTAATTTTTTCACATTTAGAGATTTTATTTGCAAATCTTACATGAAGTTATCTTGAGTAACAGAGAGCTCTTATTCTGAAATAAAGGCAACATGAGTCGAGAACTGAAAACCATGATCAGCCTCCCAGTATGCACTGGGGCAACACTCATGGACATTATTTTATCTGTGTTTCAGTGTGTTACTGCTGTTACTGTGTTTTATATTGTGCTCCACACTTCAATCATTCGTTATATAGCTAGTTTGTGTGGTTAAACTGTCGCCACTTCTTTTCTAAATATGTTTAGTATTCAATCTGTGATTTAAATAATTTACCTACAGTTTGTTATAATCTAATTTACCATAAATGTATGTGTTTCAATCCAAGTACAGAAAGTCTGGACCAAGATGATAATAATAATAACAATAACATAGTTAAATGTTTCCTGGCTCTGCTCTTAACAATGTAATAGTTTTCTCAATAACCTGAATGTTCTCATTTAAAATCATAATTATAATTTTTCATCTTTTTCAGTTTTCACTTGGTCATGAACCAGCTAAAATTTTAATCCATCTTCAAAGACCTGAAAATCCAGACTTTTGTCAGATCGTCACCAATGAACTAAATGTGTAAATGTGAAAGCTGTAAATGTGTTTTCAGAGTGAACATTCAGGATGTGGATCGGATTTTCCTGTTGTTACCTCGGTCCCGTACGGTGTTTTGCAGATCACCTCAGGAGCCATCCAGTACGGAGTCCCGACCAGAGACTTCCTCTTCGGGACGTCTTTACTGATCTGAGCGCAGAAACCAAAGTCTGACAGTTTTATCTGCAGCAGGAGAGAAGAAAAAGAAGAAGAAGAAGAAGAAGGGAATCAGGTGTTTGTTGTCATTTGTTGTTCTTGCAGTTAATATTTGCTGGCACAAAGACATCCAGTTTGTAACTCAGGTCAAACACTGAGACATCAAACTGTTCCACAGTCTTTGGTCGACCACCAGATCCAGATTTAAGGTTCAAGGTTCAGCTTTATTGACATTATACAGGATTACACAGTGAAATGCAGTTGTAGCTCCTCCACGCTACTCACACAGAACATATTAATATAAAAATATTCCAATATATTAAATTACAATATAACAAAACAATAAAATAGGCAATAAAATAGAACAAAGTATACAAAAGTAGCACTAAAGGAAGAAATTAAAAAGGAAAACAAAATTTTATTTACGGGGAAGATATACAGTTACGTACATACATACTATTTTTTGGACTCTCAACCGCAAAGTCAAAGTAGTTTGAGTCTGTAACTGGACTGAATGTTTATCCGTTGGTGAATCGTTGATTGGTGAACTGCAGTCCTGTGGCTCTGCTAGCACACATGCTAAGCTACCCAAACAGACTCTGTGAATCACATGTTAACATATACGGATCTGTTGGGGTGAAAAGATGATTTTAGCTGGGAACCATCTGGCTCATTAATGAAATATGTTCATTGATTAAATATTGAAGTGAATGTTAAACAGCCGCGTTTTATCCATGGAGGAACAGTTTGAAACACTGAAGAATGCAGTGGGTGCACCGTGTTGTGTGTTTGCGTGGTTGATGTTCAACCATAAAACTAAATCAACAGAGGAAACTTACAGTCAAACATAAACAGTGCACTGACAAAGTAAATTCAATAGTTTGGATTGTCGATACAAGACAGGACTGTTTGAGTAAGTTTACTTCTGTTGATTTTGTTTTATTTGTTTAAAGGGAGTTGGTTTGGTTTTAACTTTGCTCTTTTTCTCTCCCATATATACACATGAATAGCTTCACTCTGCGAAATATTTACTTTATTCAGTATGTATTTGCATGACAGACACAGCAATGTTAAAACATAAACATTTATCTTGAAACCATCCCTGGAACTTCAGCTTGTATTTATTTTTTAATCAGCTGATGGACATCTAAGCTCACCTGCAGCTTTGATTGTATGGTGTTTGATTAGTCTCAAAACCTGCACACCCATGCATGTGCACGAGATACGAGCGCACAGAATAGTGTCTGTGAGCGGTGAAGCATCCTCGCGAGGGAGCATTTCTGCTCCAAGTGCAGAAACATACGGTCCCGTGAGCACGAGGCTGCGACGAGCTCGACCCTCCCTACGCGCTCACCACCGCTCAACACTCGCTCGTGGGATGGCTGATGTCTCTGCTCCTTTGACTGGTCACTTTGAATACTAACCATGACCTTTGTTTGTTTTGATCACTGACCCAGTGGAAGACAGGCAGTTGCTAGCACTGACCTTAACTAACTTATGCATTGGGTTTACACTTTTTCGGAGCATTTTACATGGATCATATATGCTACTGCTGTCGATGTTACATTTTGGTTGTGTACGATTTACTTTTGTTAAGGGCATTGTAGAGGTAGCTGTTCCTCACTTTACCTCTTTTTTCTTCGACATCTTCTTCCTGATGATTCTGACGCCAAAAAACGGGTCAGAGAGGCCGGAGACTGTGGGTGTAGAGAGTGACCAATCAAAGGAGCGGAGACATCAGCCACTGTCTCTTCAAACCCCGCCTCAAAAAGTCTCAAAAGTCAACTTGACGAGCGAGCAAGTGTTGACCCGTTGCGACTCCGTAGGGAGGGTCGAGTGAGCTACGCAGCTTGTAAACAGGCAAGAATGGCAACTGCTTGGGGCCCCGGGCTGTTACGGGGCCCCTGAGGGCTGACAAACTTTACTCCACAGCAATGTCTCAATGTGGCAACCGCAGTGACCGCAAACCCCTCCCCCTTAAACAATGGACTTTTTGCACATACGTCATCAGACATCTGAGTAGGAAACCTCCCTAAGGGGCCCCATGTCATTCCCCTCAAACTTGCATGATACATGAAGTTTGAATTGAAAGTCAATGAAGGAAAATGAAGAGTAGTTATCGTCTGGAAGTGAAAAAAGAGGATGAGGAAAAAGAAAGCAAGACTGTGGTAAGTAAATAACTGTGAATGCTGTATTTAGTCTAACATGGCGTTAACTATGGGGGAGAATAACTTCAGCTAGCATTAGACTGACGGTGTGGATTCTTTCACAGGTTTTGTTAGGTAACCTAACATTAGCTGGCGGAGCTGGAGACTCCAGCCTAACTTGCCATCTAGCAGGCTGAAAGAAAGCGAATAAGCGACATATTGAAGCTTCACACAACCATTCAACCCCGGCCAGTGTTACCGAAATGAACGTTGTCTCTGCCATTCCCAGAGCAGAGCTTTGGTTTGGGACGATGGAGGGATTTGGACGGAAACAGCTGTTAGAGCTTCGTCTGTAACTTAACTGATGTGTCCCAGCAAAGCCATGAATGCTATGAATAATGAAAGCTATGTCCAAGGAGCACATAGAACTCCGGACTCTAGAATCGCCACCGGGTCGAGCTCGCGCTCATCACAGCCCCGTGCTCGCAGGGCCGCATTTTTGCACGCCTGGTCCATATTTCATAGGTGCGGTACAAGATGTTTCCACTCTGTCTCTATTATTGAACCGAGAGCTTGTAAATAAAATGTTCCAACTGAGAAAACTGGCCTCTGTGAGGATCACAGGTGGAAGAAGTACTCAGATCTGTTACTTCAGTCAAAGTAGTAAAACCACAGTGTAGAAATACTCTGTCACAAGTAAAAGTCTTACATTCAAAACTTTACTTAAGTAAAAGTACAAAAGTATTACCGTGTGCGTGTGTGTGTGTGTGTGTGTGTGTGTGTATGTGTGTATGTGTTACCCTCCCGTCCAGTGTCAGCAGGATGGAGTCACTCTTGATGTCCCGGTGAATGACTCCCTGAGAGTGAAGATAGGACAACGCCTGCAGGACGCCTTCACACACTGTCGCTGTCTGCTCCTCGTTCAACCTCAAACACACACAAGTACACACAAACGCTATAAAACTACAGAAACCTACAAAACAATCCAACAGGTATCTTGGACTTCCTGCTCACCTGGTTTCACTGACGATGTGGGTGAGAGCGCCGCCCTGCAGGTACTCCATGATTACCCAGAGTTCCTCCTCCACCAGAGCGCTGCGGTACATCTCCACCACGTTCTGGTGCCGGTAGTCCCTCATGATCACCACCTGAGAAACACACAGGTGAAGCTGATGAAGTCACACTGACAGGTGAGGCTGATTTTATTTAATTTTATCTTATTATTTATTAACCAGTGTCCTGCACCTCGTTGAAGAGCAGCTCTCGCCGCTGTTGCTTCCTCAGCTCCATCATCTTCACGGCCACCTGTCGCCCGCTGTGTCTCTCTCGGGCGATGCACACCACACCTGTGGACCCCTCCCCGATCTTCACAAAGTTCTCCAGAGTCATCCTCGGGTCGCCCGGATCCACCACCATCTGCAGCGCCGCCTTAAACTGCTCGTGAGTCACCTTCACGCCTCCGTCAGGTGCCGTCTGCTGGGTGGAGGAGGGGCAGTGGTGGGTCGGGGGGTGTCCCGGGGAGCCTGTGGGGGAAGGGCGGGGCTGGGAGGGGCCATCCTGGTTCAGGGAGGTCTGTGTTTTTGGAGAAAGTCCGACGTTGAAGCTGGAGGAGGGGCGGAGCAGGCGCTGAGGTAACCCTCTCCCTGTGATGATAGGACTGCTGGTGCTGTTGGGCGGAGGCAGCAGGAGGGGGGAGGTCAACTGGTGGAGAAGACAGAAGACTGTCAAATACACAGACATGAAATATTTAGATTCAGCGTGACTTCCCGAGGATACATACATCTGTACATCCATGGGTACACTGCACACACGAGCTGCTAATAGCTAATTCAGCTACTTTTAATGGGGACAATTTGACAAAATCAGCCCAGTTGTATCGATTTTCTTTCGGGGGAGGGGGGGCGACAAATCGCAGTTTTACCGGGGGTTATGTGCTGGACTACTTCTTGACTGTGAGCAGTGACTTTCTTGAGTTCCTGCAGGTTGCTTGCAGAGTTTCCCCCTGTTTCCAGTCTGTATGCTAAGCTAAGCTAAACTAAGCTAACCGGCTGCTGTTGCTTCATATTTACTGATTTCCCAAAAGGTTTAACTTTTCCTTTAAATGACATCTTACCTTGAGGTCGTAGGAGGAGGAAGGCCTTCTGGGACCTTCTCTGGAGGAGGACAGCAGGTCAGGCAGGTGATTGACAGCTGGTCTCAGGTGAGGTCTGCTGTTGGTCTCCACAGTCTGCAGGTTGTAGAAACAGGAAGTTGGCCGCTGTCTTAGCCCCGCCCCCTCACTGTGGGTGTACTGTCCACCTGTCACACCTGTCCTCTGAGGTGTCACAGGTGTGGGGGGCGTGGCCTCAGACAGAGTCCCCACCTCGCAGGTGGACGTGGCTCTCTGCAGAGCTCCGTTCAGTTTGGGGCTGCTGCTCAAGCTGCGGACCTGCTGGATCCTGTCCTGCCAGTAGGTGGAGCTCCCGACCGTCTTCCCGCCGTCGTCGTGGCGATTCAGCGCCTCGTACTGGTACGTCTGATCCTCCGCCAGTTCTCCCAGTCGACCCAGTGACTGGGCCCGTTTCCGTGCCGACGGGCTGCTGCGGCGCAGGGAGTTGGAGCTGGTGACGGACAGATGGCTCATCTCGGAGATCACGTGGGAGATGTAGTCGCCATGACCGATAAAACTACCACGAACAATCGTCTGCAGAGAGACGACAGCAAATATTTATATATTTAAACGTTCAGTCAGATTTAAATTTAAATAAAGATCGACGCATGATGAGCCAGAGAGTTCAGTTTTAAAACACTGTTAACACGATTAATTCACTTAATGAATAAATCTAAATAAAGGTATTCGTGATATCGGATGTTGAGTTTGAATCTAAAGTTACATTTCAGAATCAAATTGTTCATTAAACTGAACATATTCTGAATTTATATGAAAGGTTCTGAAACTGAAAATAAAACATTTTAAAGTTTAAAGTAATTTTACCAGATTCAAGGTTCAATTTTAATTGCAAAACACATTAAAGTTCAGTTTGTGACACGTTGACTATTTAGTTGTGTTTGAGTTAAAACAGGATCGGTTTGTTAGTTCACTATATAAAGAATAATATAATAACAATCTAAGTTTCACTATAATGTCAGAGTGACAGTGAAATATTTTCAGCAGAAAATACTGAACAGAAAAACTGTTTAGTGACAGAAAAGTCTGAATTTATCTTCATTATAATGACATTTTCCATTATAACTAAGCTCCAGACTGAATAAATACATGATTTATTCAGTGTAAAATCTAAAGTTATGGAGATTTGAGTCCTGGAAACACAGATCCATCTGATAGTGTCTGTTTGTTATGAGGTCACACATACTGTCTATATAATATAGACACCTGAGAGTACCTGCATGGAAACATCAGCTCATGTTTCAGCTGAACTTCAGACAAACATTTACACATTTACAGTAAACCAGTGAACGCAGCGTCAGCCTCTGCATGATGAGGTCAGAGGTCAGCTCAGGCTGCACTGATCTGATCTACTGTAATGATCTTTAAGCTGCAGGACAAAGATGGAAGTTTACCGACGACAAAACAAACTCGAGCTCTCAGTCTGCAGGTCCAAACTAAACTGGGTGTTTTTTACATTTCGTGTTAACTTCTGTTTCTGGTGTGATTTTCTGAACCAGATGTTTTCTTCTTTTAGTGTTTTTATGAATAATTTTAACGGAGAAAACGATTAGAACCATTATAAGACAAACGTGAACGAGGCTCTTTGTCTCTCTGCGTTTCGGTTGATCTGATCCGACTCAAAATAATGCTGCAAACAAATTATAATAATAATAAAAAAGTTATTGTAGGCTGTGGCGACATTCTGAAACCACAACATTTTCAGAATAGTCGTGGCTCAGCTCCGACGTCCTGGTCTGAACGAACGAGGCGGCGGTGAGGAGATCAGACAGTAGCTGAAACTGTCGGCTGAACAATGACACATAAAACATATAAATCATACGGTGTCGTAAAGTCATGTGGTCGCCGGTCGCCGTGGATTCTGGTGTCGTCATTAAACTTCCATAGACAAAGATGAGCAGCTGCAGTTTTAATAAAGTCAGAATTTGTTTGTTTTGTTGAAATAATAATAATAATTGTATTTTAGTAAGCTGACTGCAGAGTAAGGTACGCATATTCACCATTAAGTAGTTGCTTATTAGCATGCATATTAGTAGCATGTTGGCTCTTTATTAGTCATTATAAACCACTTCTTAATGCCTTATTCTGCATAACCATATCCTAACACTACTGGGCCATTAACTAAGAGTTTCCCCTCAATAACCTGCTAATCACTGCTTATTGATAGTAAGTAAGGAAGCTGTTGTACGTGAATTACAATCTTATTATGCTTTGCTCAGTATGGGGCTTACAGGGGGAAGCACCACAAGAATACTTCTCCTTTAATAACACTTAATGAATATGGTCTATTCTTATGTAACAAAACACACAAGTACAAGTGCTACTTGTGTCCAAATAAGTCTAAATTAAGTCTCTGAATACTGAGACTGTCCATATATGAGCTGTTATGATCCTGATACACTGTGTCTGAGCCAAGTTCAAGGTAATTACTGCGCTAACAACCAAAGTTATGTACTTGCATGTATTTTTGTCGAGTCATATTGTTTCCTGGTGGCCCAGTTACAGGCTGATCATGAGACAAACTGATCAATACATTTTACAGTGTTTCTAAACAGCATCAAACACATAGTTGATATTTACTGATACTGATCAGCTGACATATAGACGACGTCATCGCGAGGTTCAACTGGGGGGCAGAAAACAGAGCCGATGACTGAGAGCTTCATCATGAAAAGTTATTCTGTGATTAAACTTCACGAATCACAGAAGTAATGTTCATATCATTTTTATCATATTTACGCTAATGTTACTTTTTACGCTAACGTTACAACTTCTGTGTTTTTAAATCGTGGCGTTCGTTGATCTTCTGGGACACTCGCAGTTAATTTCTTACCACCTGTAGAGCTAACTCTGTGCAGCGCGTGTTAGCATTATTGCTGCTGTTAGCTGCTATTTCTCACTTGAATGTGCGTCATGTTAGCTAGCAGAGTCGACAGGTGTTTATCAGCGTTTGGTAAAAAGGTTTTGTGCCACCTGTAAAAAGTCACTTTACAGTTATTTTAAATACTGAGATCGTCTTTATATGAGCTGTTGTTACATTGCGAATCCCTGGTTGTTTGTCAATGGGAAACTGGTCTACACACGGATCCTGATCCTGATCCTGATCTGTGAGAAGATAAAATCAACCTGTCTGACTTCTCGTGTTCATTAACCAATCAAACCTCTTCCTAGTGATGTCACTGTGTTTCCAGATATTATTATTATTAATAATGTTATTGACAGAACCAGAATAATCCTTTAAAATGAGGGAGTCTGACTCGCCCTCACCTTCCTGAGTTCGACCTTAGTGACCCTGGATGGGTCCACCAGGGGGCGTGGCCTCCTCAGCGTGTCGATGACGCTCTGCCACTGTGGCGGCAGACCCACGTAGCGTCCTGAAGCGGCATCGAACGACGTGTGGACGCGGTGCTGGAAGTCCTGCGGCGCCGAGATCTGCGGCCTGCGCTTCTTCTTCCTGCGGTGGAACATCGCCAATGAGACCTGAGGGAAACAACAGGAAGCAGTACGCTCAGCGCCGGAACAACACCGCCGCCGATCGGGCTGAGACATGACGGAGGGGCGGATCACATAAACACACACACACACAGTAAACAATGAAAACTGCAACACACACAGAAACACACGCTCGGCGTCGGTAAACTGACTGCTTCTCTTCCTGCTCTCAGGTGATTTACCTGAGCAGAGTCACATGGCCTCCTCCTCCCTCTCTCCTGTCAAACACAAACCGACCAAACAGCCCAGGTGAGAACTCACCTGCTGGCATCAATAACTGTTTAAATGACGGCAGCTGTCACAGAACGCAAACTGTGAAAATACAAAGACAGTTAAATCATTGTTGAGCACTGCTGATCAAATGAATATTATTGATTATAATATTGAATCAGCTGAACGTTTGTTTATAATGCGAGTTTGTTTTTCTCTGAAATGTGGATTTTATTCACAAAGTGTATTTTCAGTTCTCCTTTTTTCCTCTCTCTCCCCTCTCCTCCCCCCTCTCCTCCCCTCTCCTCCCCCTCTCCTCCCCTCTCCTCCCCTCCTCTCATCTCCTCTCCTCCCCTCTCTCGCGCCTCTCCTCCTCCTCCTCTCCTCCTCCCCTCTCTCTCTCTCTCCTCCCCCCCTCTCATCTCATCTCCCTCCCCCCTCTCTCTCCCTCCTCCTCCTCCTCCCCTCCTCCCCTCTCCTCCCCTCTCTCTCCCCTCTCCTCCCCCTCCTCTCATCTCCTCCCCTCCCCCCTCCTCCCCTCTCCTCCCCTCTCTGTCCTGTTCAACATGTCGACTTGAAGCTGAAACGTCGAGTAGCTTCAGACTGAAGCAGATCCAGACAGGATGTTTGTACAGGGAGGGTCTGAGGTCTGAGGATCACCTGGACCACGTACACAGGTGATCCTGCAGCTTACGAGTTTGTCTAACTCACCTTCCAGCTGTTGAGGAGCTGGTTGTATCTCAGCCAATCAGTGACCAGCAGGATAAGAAGGGGCAGCTTGAGGTGTTAATGAGCAGAAAATGCTTCACACTTCCTCAGCGGGTTCTTCGTGAGCTTATCTTAATGTTCGCATCACAAAGCATCAACACTTTACTACGAACACGTGTTTCCTGAAACGTCCCTGTGGCACTTTAACGCAGTATTTTGCCGCATGGTGTCGCTGTTGTTGCTGCGGCACAGGGTTAGAGTATCTGTCTACGAACTGCAGCAGAGTGTGTGTGTAATCAGGGTGTGACCGACATACCTGAGGAATCAAACCGACACACTACATGACCAGACAGCTCCACTGAGTCCTCAGTCCGACTGTAACGCAGACTGAAACAGCTACAAGAGGGGGAGGCAGGAAGCGTAACAGGGTTTCCTGCAGAGGTGGAGCACCTGGAGTTTACACAACGCGCTTTTATAACTAATAATATTAACGTCTTCAGGGAAAAGGAGCAGCAAAGGCTGTGTTCAGTGAGTCAGACTGTTAAGAGCATCACCTAGTCAATCAATGAATCATGAGAGCAGCTCAGGTGACTGATCGATCGATCACATCATCAGATCTATCAGAGAAGCACGTCACAACATCTGGACAGAAGAAAACCTGCTGAGTTTCAAGAAATAAACTGAAACCATGAATTCACTTATTCGAAAACAAACTTTTCCAAAACTATTTATATCTGCAAAGTGCATTGATATATATATATATATATATACATACACACAGTGGTGTGAAAAAGTGTTCGCCTTCCTGATTTCTTATTTTTTTGCATGTTTGTCACTTAAATGTTTCAGATCATCAAACAAATTTAAATATTAGTCAAAGATAACACAAGTAAACACAAAATGCAGTTTTTAAATGAAGGTTGTTATTATTAAGGGAAAACAAAATCCAAACCTACATGGCCCTGCGTGAAAAAGTGATTGCCCTAAACCTAATAACTGGTTGCTCCACCCTTAGCAGCAACAACTGCAATCAAGCGTTTGTGATAACTTGCAATGAGTCTTTTACAGCGCTGTGGAGGAATTTTGGCCCACTCATCTTTGCAGAACTGTTGTAATTCAGCCACATTGGAGGGTTTTCGAGCATGAACTGCCTTTTTAAGGTCACGCCACAACATCTCAATAGGATTCAGGTCAGGACTTTGACTAGGCCACTCCAAAGTCTTCATTTTGTTCTTCTTCAGCCATTCAGAGACCCCACAACAACATCCAAGGAACTGCAGGCCTCACTTGCCTCAGTTAAGGTCAGAGTTCATGACTCCACCATAAGAAAGAGACTGGGCAAAAATGTCCTGCAAACCACTGCTGAGCAAAAAGAACATTAAGGCTCGTCTCATTTTTGCCAGAAAACATCTTGATGATCCCCAAGACTTTTGAGAAAATACTCTGTGGACTGACGAGACAAAAGCTGAACTTTTTGGAAGGTGTGTGTCCCGTTACATCTGGCGTAAAAGTAACACACATCATTTCAGAAAAAGAACATCATACCAACAGTAAAATATGGTGGTGGTAGTGTGATGGTCTGGGGCTGATTTGCTGCTTCAGGACCTGGAAGACTTGCTGTGATAAATGGAACCATGAATTCTGCCGTCTACCAAAAACTCCTGAAGGAGAACGTCCGGCCATCTGATCGTGACCTCAAGCTGAAGCGAACTTGGGTTCTGCAGCAGGACAATGATCCAAAACACACCAGCAAGTCCACCTCTGAATGGCTGAAGAAGAACAAAATGAAGACTTTGGAGCGGCCTAGTCAAAGTCCTGACCTGAATCCTATTGAGATGCTGTGGCATGACCTTAAAAAGGCAGTTCATGCTCGAAAACCCTCCAATGTGGCTGAATTACAACAATTCTGCAAAGATGAGTGGGCCAAACTTCCTCCACAGCGCTGTAAAAGACTCACTGCAAGTTATCGCAAACGCCTGATTGCAGTTGTTGCTGCTAAGGGTGGAGCAACCAGTTATTAGGTTTAGGGGGCAATCACTTTTTCACACTATTTCACTCATTTATCATTAACTAATATTTAAATTTGTTTGATGATCTGAAACATTTAAGTGTGACAAACAAAGCTGTTTGCTAACTGACAAAAACACCAGAAGACCTTTAGCAGATTAGTGACAACAATAACAGTTTAGCTAGCATTAGCTAACAGCTATCCATAAGCTAACACAAACTGGTGAATGATTTGTATAATGAACAAACTCTCTCACAAACACTGAACACAGCCTTAAAAGTGATTTTAATTTTATGACGTAGTTATAAAACTTAAAGTACTTGTGAGTTCCTGTAGGTGGCGCTTTTCTGAGTTCAGCCACAGAAGCTAACACTGCTCATGCTAACGCTGTTTATGGTTAGGAAACAGGAAACGCATCATCAATGAAGTTTGTTGGTTCGAGATAAAACATGGATGTCTCTCTGCCTGCCTGCCTCTCTCTCTGTCTGTCTGTCTGTCTGTCTGCCTGCCTGTCTGTCTGTCTGCCTGCCCGTCTGCCTGCCTGCCTGTCTGTCTGCCTGCCTGCCTGCCTGTCTGCCTGCCTCTCTCTCTGCCTGTCTGTCTGCCTGCCTGTCTGCCTGCCTGTCTGCCTGCCTCTCTCTCTGCCTGTCTGTCTGCCTGCCTGTCTGCCTGCCTGTCTGTCTGTCTGCCTGCCTGCCTGCCTGTCTGCCTGCCTGCCTGCCTCTCTCTCTGTCTGTCTGCCTCTCTCTCTGTCTGCCTGCCTGTCTGCCTGCCTGTCTGCCTGCCTGTCTGCCTGCCTGCCTGCCTGTCTGCCTGCCTGCCTGCCTCTCTCTCTGTCTGTCTGCCTCTCTCTCTGTCTGCCTGCCTGTCTGCCTGCCTGTCTGCCTGCCTGTCTGTCTGTCTGCCTGCCTGCCTGCCTGTCTGCCTGCCTGCCTGCCTCTCTCTCTGTCTGTCTGCCTCTCTCTCTGTCT